>NW_022630998.1:1853333-1969886 GCF_010015895.1 Lontra canadensis | reverse complement strand
AAGAAAGAAAGAAAGAAAGAAAGAAAGAAAGAAAGAAAGAAAGAAAGGAAGGAAGGAAGAAAACAACTTCCAATAGATGTCAAGATGCTAGCTGTTAGGATCCACAAATGAAGACCACACTGATTCCTCATTCAGTGTGTACACACAGGGGGCACACTTCAGTCAAGGATGGGCTAACACTGGGACAAGGGAAATCCAAGTTCACATACTGATCTGGGCTGTTCATTCACAGTGTGACCATGAGCAAGATACTCAAGTTCTATGAACCTCAGTTTCTTTACCTGTGCGTTGGACAAAATCGTACTTAACTTGCTGAGTGGTCACCAAGGTTTGATGTATTTGTTGGACTTGAAGAGATCATAGGAAAAGTTGAGATGTAACTTTCTTGCTACTTACAAAGAAATAGCCTGAGACATAAATGAATATTATAATACAGATACTGCAGCAGATGATAACAGAAAGGGTATGTTCAGTACATAGTGATGATTTTAAAAGACTGGTGACTGTGCTAGTAGATAAACTGGTAACATATTTGGAATCTCTGGTGAACTGAACAGGAGTCAGCAAACTGTGGCCCATGGGCCAAAGCTAGCCCACTATGTGTTTACATAAAGTTTTATTGGAACATCATCACATTCATTCATGTCTGTATTATCTGAAACTCCTGCCTTGAGAATAGGAAGAGCTAGGTAGTTGTAAGAGATCATCTGGCATGCAGATCCAGAAATGTTTACTCCTTTTCAGAACATTTTGCTGGCTCTTAATCTAAATTAATAAAGTATAATGAAATAGTTCCATAGCTCAAAAAATTTGTGGGTTGTAAACATTTTAAGATTAAAATTCCCAGGACACTGATACTGTTTCAGGAGATCTAGCTATCCAAGAGCCTTGGAATTCTGCATGGGGCTCAACCCAGCTGTAGAGACCCTGATTTTCAACCTGTCTCAGAATTCTTCGCATAGAGACATGAAATCAAGATACAGAGAAAAACAAAAAATACACAAAAGGCTACTAACCTTTTAGGCTGCTGGTGAAAGAGAAGGGAATTCAAGAAAGGTATTATCTAGCACAGACATTTCTACGAACCTTCCAGTTATTTCCTGATTGATCTGTTTAGAAAGTAGGACTCTTCCTCCCTTCTCTACCCCTGCCTTGGGTACCAGATTTCCTTTTATGGCTAATTCTTATTAAACGGAGATCTGTCCATAAATAAATTTATGAGACTGACATGCTACCTACTATGCTAACGAGGCACCTTCATAAATAAATTAAAAAAAATTAAGTTCCTAAAATTGCTACTCCTGTCACTTAGAAACTGACTTCTTTCTTTGTGAATAGACATTCATCATCACTAATGATCAGGGGGAAAATGCAAGTTTAAATCAAGAGACTATTTTACCCACACAGTGGGCAAAATTAAAATACCTGACAGATAGCAAGTATTGGGGGTCTTAGAACAACTGGATCTTTCATGCGTTACGAGTGGGTATAAAGGTTGACACAGTCACTTGGGAAAGTGAGCGTTCCTGAAGTTGAACTCTCCTGACTTGTGACCTGGCAATTCCACACCTAGGAATCCACACATACTCCAGAGATACACTTGCATACACAGAGCCGAGTAAGATTTGTGGCATCAGTGTTCAGGGCAGGGATTAAAAACAGCCTAGGGCCACCTGGGTGGCTCAGTGGGTTGAACCTCTGCCTTTGGCTCAGGTCATGATCTCGGGGTCCTGGGATCGAGTCCCACATCGGGCTCTCTGCTCTGCAGGGAGCCTGCTTCCTCCTCTCTCTCTGCTTGCCTCTCTGCCCACTTGTGATCTCTCTCTGTCAAATAAATAAAATCTTTAAAAAAAAAAAAAAAACCAGCCTGATGGCAGCGTACATTCCTTAGGGGAAGAGTAGATGGACAAACTTTGGACACAGGACTCGATAGCAGCTCAAAATAAATGCAGCACAGCGTCATGCAATAAATAGAGGCATATCTTAGCAATATATGGGGTAGAAGAAGTTCCAGAAGATGATCCATGCCATGAGACCCTCTCATAAGGTGAAGAAGAGTAATATGAAAATATTAATTTTTAAGGAGTAAATATAGAAATAAAAAAAATCATACAAAGAGAAAGTTAGGGGCTGGTGATCAGGGAATTCAAGGCAATGTTTAGTTTCAGGGAGCTAGGGGGAGGGTAAGGGAGCTGGTTTTTGGTTCTTGTCAAGAACTTTGCCTTTTCCCCCCCTTGAATAGTGGAGTTACAGGTGCTTCTTTTACGTAAAATAAATGGACAACTAAATAAGGCCAAAGCAGCCACACACTTGGACAGTAGGAACATACTATGAATCAGGAATGATAATTATCCATTCTGTGCACTTGAGTTAAAACCCCTGTACAATGGTCAGCGAGTCATCTGGTTGAAGTGCTGACTTTGGACTCCACAAGCAGCAGGTGGGCACTTTGCAAGCTAAAGATTGGTTTAAAATATAAAGTTTGAAGGGGCGGGGGGTGGGAGGTTGGGGGAACCAGGTGGTGGGTATTAGAGGGCACGGATTGCATGGAGCACTGGGTGTGGTGCAAAAACAAGGAATACTGTTATGCTGAAAATTTAAAAAAAAAAAAAGTATTTTATACCTGAATTTGGAATTGCACTTCCTACCCCCCACCCCCATTATTCTTCCTATCTTCTGACAATCCCCCCACTCAAAAGGCAATAAAATATAAAGTCGAGGGGATTCAGACAAAACCATGTTAATTCTTTTGATTATGTCTGAAATTATCTCCATGAACCTGAGTTAATGATGACCTAAGGTAAAATTTGTCTGCACTCCTGACCTCTTTCAGATGCATTTCCCAGAGCAATCAGAATAATGTCATTTTAACATCTGTCATTTCAATCAAGTGCAAGGCTAGGGTACATCGTATGGTTTTCTAACCATCACTCAGCAGTGTCACTCCATTGTCAGTAATGATTTCCATTGACATTCTATCAATAAGGACACAGACGGTTCAACTGTGAGACATTCATAAATACTTCCTACATTAGTCATACCAATTAAAGGCTGTGTCCCACATTTTTTAAGGAATTGGGTAGTCCAAGTGTTCTCAGCTTGAGCTGAACAGAAAGCTGTATACAGCTCATTGGAAACTCAGCTTGAAAGTTTTTGGTACTTGAGTTTTTGGCTTTCTATCTATCACATTGCATCACAATATATTAGGTATAATAATGTTACAGCTTTTAAAATCCATACCAAATGTTATCACCAAGACACAGATTTAAAAACAGTGAGTAGTAGCTACCTGCTTGGACTCAACAGCCACCCTGATTGAGTTCAAATCCTGGACCTGCTTCTCACCAGCTTTGGATTAGGAGGCTGTCACTTATTTCTCTCTACCTGGGTTCCTCATCTGTAAAATTGGATGCCAATATCTACTTCATCTGGCTACTCTGAGAATTATGTGAATATATATGTACATTATCATATATGTCTGCATGTATGTATGTGTTACATATTATACAACAGTCCATATTCTGTGTTTACATATGTATATTTGTTTATATATATCTAAATTTAGGTTCTCTATATTTCACAGAGCAGTGCTTAGTGCCCTATCAATATTATATAAATAATTATTATTAAATATCAGGTTTCTTTGTTAAAATTTTTTAAAAGATTTTATTTATTAGAGAGCACAAGCAGCAGGGAGTAGAGGCAAAGGAAGAAGCTGGCTCCCCACTGAGCAGGAAACCCCATGCAGGGCTTGATCCCAGGACTCAGATCATGACCTGAGCTGAAGGCAGATGCTTAACTGACTGAGCCACCCACGTTCCCCAAATATAAGCTTTCTGTTAGCTCCTAAAATATAACTAAAAACAAACTTAAGCATGGAAAAATGCCACTGTTTCTAGACATACCAGGAGGGCAATGAAAATGTGGGGATACGGTAAAGAAAGGAATGCGTGTATACCGTGTGTTGCCATGTACCGTGTGTTGCATTGGGTCACTTAGGTTGTCTTATTTAACCCTCCTCACAGTTTTGAAGAATTGTAAGTGTCACCCCCATTGACCGATGAAAAACGTGAGAGCTGTAGAGGTGTCATGCCTTCTGTAGCGTCATCTAGTGAGTTAGTGGTGGCACTGGAAGTTAATGACCCTAGATAACCAGATTGTTAAATCAGGCATCAATCTTTTTTTTTTTTTTTAATGCAGTTTCAAGCGCATTGTTATTATCATGAGTAAGGATCAAAATCAAGTGGCATTTTGGCACATGGGCTCTGAAGTCAGAGATCAGTGCTAGAACTCTGGAGGTGACAGGCATTGTGAATTGGGCCCAGGACCTATTTTTCTGAGCCTGGTTCCTCACTTTTAAATTATTAAACCTAAGTTTCAAGGCTGTTGTGAGCATGAAATGAGCTAATACACATAACGTTTTCAGCAGAGAAATAATGTTGAATACTTGGTAGCCAATTGTCTCAGTTTTAGAATCACTGTTGTTCCTGCAGCTTTATTTCTGAAGAGGTACCCACAGAACCACTCAGACATGCATATGTGAATACACAAACCCCCATAGCCTCTTCCATCAACGAGGAAAACTCATGCCTCATAGGCACAAAATAAATAAATAATGCGCGGTCGGGCTCTTGATGGGGGAAGATGTGGAATGATACCTCGTAGAGATGCTGACATTAAAACTCTTTCCAGTTCTATTTCGCTTAAAAGTTGCTGTTTTCTTATCAAAATCCATGGCTAAAACTATGTAAATATTTTGGAAAAATTTTTACGTTATGGAAAACTTGCACAAAGAGTTCCCTTATCTCCTTCTTGCTGTAGTATTAACACCTGTGTGATCATGGTATATTTAAGACTAAGAAATTAATATTAGGACAATACTCTTAACTAAACTGTGGACTTCATTTGGGTTTCACCTGTTTTTTTTCCACTAGTTTCCTTTATCTCTTTCTGGATTCAATCCAGGGTACCACAATGCATTTAGTGTGGTTGATTTTGAATCATTCTTTTCCTTCTATCTCTTTCTTCCCCCTCCAAACAGCTTCCTGGCTTTTCAGAACAGAGAGTACCCAGTGCAGAGACAGGGAGCAGTACACTGGGATCGAAGAGGTCCTTCCAGAGAAGATACCTAGAACTAGTGCTTTGGATTGTCTTTATGTTGTAGCTTTTGTACAGATTTTTTTTTTTTTTTATAATGCAGTGTTAGGAAGAAGGCTAATTGAACTAAAGAAATGTGATTGAAATAAGAGAGGTGGGAAGAAAAGAATATAAATATGAGTAACCCTAGCTAATATTTGTGAAGTTTGTTTGAACATGTCTGTTACAGAAGTCCATAGGTTAGTTGATAGTTAAGCTTTTAGTTTCACAAATATACCATGGCTATAAAGATGTTAATGTTAGGAAAGATATCAAACTCAGATGGTGATACATACCAGTTGTATTAAGAACCAAGTCTCTGAATGTTTCTCTGTTGAATAAAATCTTCTGTGGCATGGAAGCTGAAAGAAAGCTTCTCAACCCTTTTCTGTGAGTGTCGTGAGGGAAATGGGAAATGTCTCTTACAAAGAAAGATGCAAATATCTAGATGAGTTATTAGCAAATTTAAGAATCACATTGTAACCACATCACGTGTTTTTCAGGAATATAAGGATGGTTTAACATCAGGAAACTGACAAGTGCAATTCCTTAATTCACTGATTAAGTTGCATATTAACTGGAAAAATCCATTTGATTAAATGGATACCTAAAAAACTTCATTTGATAAAATTTATTTCTCACTCTTAATTAAACAATATTCACTAAGGAGTAAAACAAACCGATTCCCAAAAAGTGACAACAACTATCTATCAGAAACCTATCAAAACAAAATATTTGATGGTAAGTCATTAATACCTTTCCCACTAAAGTCAAGATGTACAGAAAAATATCTGTTCTCACTACTAGTCTTCAACAGCATACTCAGGGGCACCTGGGTGGCATAGTTGGTTGAACATCTGACTCTTGATTTCATCTCAGGTCATGATCTCAGGGTCAGGAGATAGAGCCCTGGTATGGGTTCCATGCCCAGTGTGGAGTCCGAGATTCTCCACCTCTCCCCCAGCAAGCTATCTCTTTCTCTCTCTAAAATAAATAAAATCTTAAAAAACAAAACAAAACAAAACAAAACAAAACAAAACTGCACTTGAGGCCCTAGCCAGGGTAATAAGAAATAAGTACACAAGTAATGATACCAGAAAGGAAGAGAATAAACTCCGTATTTGCAGACATAAACTTTTTGAAGCCAGTAAGTTGCTGGATATAACATGCATATACATATGCAACAGTTTTCTTGCATATCAGAAATAATTAACTTAAAAATGTACTGAAAAAAGAGCCTATTTATAATAACGACCCCCTAAATTCCATAAAATATGTGCAAATAAACCTAACAAGGAGGGTGTAATATATATAAGGAAAATTATAATACTTTACCAAAGAGCTTAAGAGAAAACTTGAACAAATGGAAACATTTTTCTTTTTCAATATTCATTCTCATAAAATTCTGTATATTTAATGCAAACCTAATCCAAGTCCCAACCACTTTCCACAGTGAATATTGGCAAATGGGTAAGTTTATATATTTGGGAAAATATATAGTCAACAATATATTTTTACACTGAAATACAGTTGTCATATAGCACTAGCTTTTGGTGTACAGCATAATGATCAATATTCATACATATTGCAAAATGATCACCACAGTAATCTAGTTAACATTCATCACCATACATAGTACAGAATTTTTTTCTTGTCATTAAAACTTTTTATGGTTGGGGCACCTGGGTGTCTCAGTTTCTAAAGCAGCTGCCTCAGGTCAGGTCGTGATCCCAGGGTCCTGGGATTGAGTCCCACATCCGGCTCCTG
The DNA here is from genome assembly GCF_010015895.1 of Lontra canadensis. Lineage (NCBI taxonomy): Eukaryota > Metazoa > Chordata > Mammalia > Carnivora > Mustelidae > Lontra > Lontra canadensis. The sequence continues at coordinate 1,962,983 of NW_022630998.1, read as the reverse complement.
GCTCAGCAGAGAGCTTGCTTCTCCCTCCCACTCTGCCTGCTGCTCTCCCTGCTTGTACGCTCCCTCTCTGTTAAATGAATAAATAAAACCTTAAAAAATATATTTAAAAAGTTTTTATGGTTTGCTGTCTTAGCAACTTTCAAATATACAGTATTTTTAACTAGAGTCACCATTCTGTACATTACATAGCTATGACTTATCAGTGAAACTTTGTACCTTTTGACTACTTTTGTCCATTTCATCCACACCCTCTGGTCAATAATATTTAGAAACATAAAAGGAGGAATTGTCCTTAGAACAATCAAAACATACTTTAAAATTATAGTAATTTTAATAGCATTTGATCTTTGTACATGAATAAAAACATAGATCATACTAGAATAAACATCCTGGAAGTACATTGTATTATGGAAATAATTTTTTTGATAAATGTAGCATTTCATATCAATGGGGACAAGAAAAAATATTCAGTAAGTAATTTGTGGCAAATGGATGATAAAATTAGACCTTTCGCTAAACTTCACACAAATATCTGATGAATAGAAGAGCAAAACTTGAAAAAAATACAAAAATATAGGAATATCAAGAATTTAAAAAAATTATCTTGAGATGTATATCATCTTGAGATGATAAAAGATGGTAAAAACTTCCTAAGTAAGGCAGAAAATCAGAAAATAAGGTAGATTTGACCTGACAGAAGTTAAGAATTTCTTTACCACAAGTAATATGATCAATTTAAAAGGCAAGTGAGAGATGGACAGAGAAATAACTTCAGCATACTTAATGGACCCTGGATGAATTTATAGAGTACGATAGAACTCCAAAATTATCAACTAGAAAAACACACACAAAAGTTTTTTTTTAGGAGTGCCTGGATGGCTCAGTGGGTTAAGGCTCTGCCTTTGGCTCAGGTCATGGTCCCAGGGTGCTGGGATCGAGCCCCGCATCGGGCTCTCTACTCAGCGGGGAGCCTGCTTCCCCCACCCCCCTCTGCCTGCCTCTCTGCCTACTTGTGATCTCTGTCAAATAAATAAATAAAATCTTTAAGACAAAATAAAAAAATTTTTTTAAAAATTTTTAATAGACAAATATTTCAAAGTGCAATTTGAGGAAGAATTATGAAGGAATGGCAAATATATAAAAATTTTTCTCAACTGCCTTCATAGTCACAGAAATGCAAATTAATAATGAGTTAATGACCCCATCATATTGATTGATAGTATCATGAGCTGGTGATAATGTGAGGCAACAGCACTTCACAACACCATTGATCGAAGAAGCAGAGCCATTTGGGAAAAAGTCGGCAGAATCTATCAACAGTTGGAGACCGTGACTCAGAATTCTCCTAACAATCTCTTCTGTGGAAAACCGTGCACTAAAAATGCCTTCCCAAATCTACTCAGATGATGTCATTCAGAACCATCGCTTGCATTGGCAAAGAATTAGAAAAATTGTCAAAATATATCAATAGGGATTAAATACATTCTTATATTCTTATATTTGAAATAATATTCCATCAGTAAAATAGTGAGATTGATCTCTATGTGCTGATATGAAAAGACATCAAAGGCATTAACATTTAATTGACAAAATGTCTACAACAGGATTCTATTTAAGTTTCTTTTAAAAAATCCCATTGCTTTTGTACAAAAGAGACTTCTAAAAAGAGGTGCCAATTGAAAGCAGGAGGTTGATGGGCAGAGGTATGAAGGGGGCCATCGTGTTCAAAACTCCCATGGTGAGAGGATATTTCTGTAATTTATTCCTCATATGCCTTTCTAAATGTTCTCCACAAAGCCCTTTATACTTTAAAGCTAGCATAAAAGACATTTTTCCCATGGTGTCTAGTCAGCCTAAGACCTTTGCAGCAAGGTGGTGGAGAGGAGGGAGTGAGAAGGTTGTCTGTTTCTAACTACTCCCTAGGTGCAGAAATTATGAAATTTGTGTTACCATCCATTGATAACTTTCTTTTGCTTTACTGGCTACCGAGTAAAAATTTTCTACCCGGTTCAGTTTCAGAGACATGCACACCACAGTATCAAGCAAGGATGTCTAAACAGAGGGGCTGTTTTTCAGGTGTTTGGAAGTTTTCCTAAGATGCAGCTTCTCTCTTAGCAAGGACAGATCATTTAGGTATGTTGTATTTAAGAATTGTGATTCCCCAGGGTGCTTGGGTGGCTTAGTTGGTTAAGCATCTGCCTTTGGCTCAGGTCATGATCTCAGGGTCCTGGGTTCGAGCCCTGCATGGGGCTCCCTACTCAGTGGGGAGTCTGCTTCCTCCTCTCTCTCTGCTTCTTGCCCTGCTTGTGCTCTCTCTCTCTCTCGCAAATAAAATCTTTAAAAAAATTAAAGATTAAAAAAAAATTGTGAATCCCCTTCTGTGGTCTGCTCTATTTCTAGCTGTCTCAAGATTTTTACCTGGTGGTACTACTTATTCCAAAAATCCTCTGTAATAATAGATATTTTATAAATTCAGAGCACATGTCTTATTCACCCTCTATCTCTAATGCCTGTTAGATGCACAACAAATATTTGTTGACTACGTGTTAATGAGAAACTGGATAAATGAGGAGCGGTGGATGATGGAACCTTAGGAAATGTATTTATGGAATATAGTTGTATAAGCATACGTATTCATATGTCACTATGGACATAGTGTACTATGTTGGGTGAACTGTTCATGAACAGTTCATTCCATGTTTATTGTGGTCCAAAATCACATGCTAAAGAACTCCTTCCAGGATTGTTAAAGACTGCTTTCTCGCTCGGGCGTATCAAAGTGAGAAGTGTAAGGCAAATTCTCATACTCAGAGTAAGGAGGTGAGATGAGTGGTACTCCTCACTTCCAGGAATGGCTAAACCTTCCAAATGACCTCAGTTCTGGTGACTTTACATTTCATAGAGTTCACATTTTCATGATAAGAATGTTTCCCACATTAATATACCAGATATTTTCCTGTTTTCTGTCTTTCTGTTTTCTTACTCACTTGAAAAATTTTAACAAGACCCTATTTTCCTTGCTTAAAGCAGCACTGGCAAAGGGAAACATGGGAACAGCAAACAAACGTGATTTCTCACAGTTGTATTTTAAGATACCTGGGGGAAATGTTGAGCCAAAGGGGTGAGTTTCATTATATCCCTAACCGCCTCTGGGCTTACCATCTTATCACCATGTGACTACTTCCCCTAAAGGACAGTACAACCAGGAGGCCAATTACTGCTTATTAGATTAACAACTACACAAAATGCCTTTTAAAATCAGATATTTTTGCCCCCAGAGAACCACATTTTGGTATTCATGGTATTGGGGGGCCGACAGAGAAACGGTCATGAACTCAGACTCCCACCTGAAAACTGTGGATTGTTTTCCCAGGGAAGATGAAACTCTCTGTAGCAGGTAGACCACAAGCCCTGTTATTTATTCAGAGCACTCTGGATTCCAATACAAGGCTTACTTCTTAGTAGGTACATGGCTTCTGAGTGTCACTGTCCTGTCCTATATAAATCTAGATGGTAACACGTATCTCCTAGGACTACTGGGAGCATTTACATAACTCCAAGGAATCTTGAAGATCTTTGGGCTCTCAGTGTGGGTTTTAAGACTTGTGCTCTTGTTCTCAGCACTGCTTTGGCAGCAGGGAGGCAGAGTGGCCCAGCAGCCCTCCCGCAGAGCCACCTCGGACCCACCCCACTCTCAGAATTGTGGGAAGGGTCAGCCTGAACTCATTGCATTGTAAGTTTATCTTGGCACCCACCAGCCTATAACAAAACCCATTTATCTCTGCAGCTTTGAGATTCATCAGAAAGCATTAATGATGTGTCAGCCATAGATGTTAGTTCTGAGAACTCAGGAAACACCTTCTTAGCTCAGTGAAACAGTCTAGGAAGCTTGAAGAGAGGTTCTACCAAGGACAAGAATCTGGGCATTTGACTTGGTGAAACAGTGGGCAGTTTGTGTCTCGCTTAAGTCCTTTAAAAACATGATCCAAGAAGTTGTTTTGATCCATCTGGATAGATTTTTTTAAAAATAGGTCTCAAGCTACATCTTAAGATGAAGGAAGAAATAATCTTGAATTAAAATGACTTCAGAAGAAGTCATGTTGCTGAGGAGCACAGAGAACTGAGTATTGAAAATGAGTATGCATTGAGGCTTGATAACAATGGACATGGTCAAGGGGTCTAATTATGGTGTCAATAGCACTGATTAGTAACGATATTTATTGAACCTCAAGTAATATATATGAGGCTATTCTTTAATAAAGTACAATTATACAAACAATATATTTATGATTAAATTTCTATAACAAGCACATGTTTTTAGGTATCTTTTTTTTTAATAAGAAAGGCAAATTACGTTCGTGGGGAGATATTCCTAATACAATAGATATTCAATGTTATGTGTTGTCATAGTATTAATGAAACTTAGACTAAATATGTCCTAATGCCATACTAATTTGGGATTGGCTATAGAATAATGAAATTGGCCTTTATATCAATAGTGTCAGAGAATTTAAATTTGCTTAATGTAACCTACAACTTGTCTACTTTTCACCTAATGCTTTAAGACTCTGATCTCACAGTTGAGCCTTAAAAATGCACCATTCCTTCCTTCTCTTAGCCAGTAAGCCCTTGTTGCTCTACTAACTGCTAATCCTTGCACAGCGATACAGAATATACAAAGTACTTAAAAAAATTCTTAATTAAAATCTTGTCATGTAAACTTTAATCAACACATTGCATTATATATAATGGGTATAACACAACAAAAACGAATGCCTCCAATACAATATCCCATGTCTCCAGTAACTCAAAAGTATTTTATGCTGCTTTTATGAAATTTGTTTTTGTTTTATTTATGCATATATATATATATATGTACAGAATAACATATTTCTTGTAGTACTTGTATTCTCAACCTCTTTTAACCATAAGGTTATTTAAGGATTATGACTGACTCAGCCTGGCAACAGTGTAGTTTCTCGAATGGTTTCTTCCAAATAATGGGAGGTCAGTAAATATCTTTGGTGTTAAATAAATGATTCCAAGTATTTAAGAGATAAAGCTATAGGTGGGACTGTCAAACAGTGGCTCCTTTTTAATCAATGCCCAAATACTTGGGTCTTGCACAGGTAGATTGTATCTTTATTCCTTTAACAGTTTAACTACATCTGAAGCAGATCTGAAGGCGTGTTTTCCAGTGGCAGCCCTGATTCATTTCCAACTGTGTGTGTGTGTGTGTGTGTGTGTGTGTGTGTGTGTGTGTGTGTGTTATGGACTGTCTATGCATATCTATAAAATCTGCTGGTTTCTGCTAATGAGGACTCTGAACAGAGAAGAAATGTTTCTCTAAGTCCAACCGGAGACTGAGTTATTTGGAATTGATGCCTGTTTTGAGTCTCTCCTCTGATGTGTAAGGCATTACCTGATTTAAGATGCTGCTTCCTCCAATTGGTTGTCAGGCATTCTCAGGAGACTGAACTCTGATAACTGCTGGAGAAAAAGTTTCTCAAAAGTAGAGCAGTGTGTTTATAAAAGAGAGTGGGGAGAGGGTGGAGAGGAAGAGGGAGCTCACGTAGTAGACAGAATTTCTCCAATTAAATGGAAGACTCTTTTCCTCATTGTAAAGAGACACAATTAGGTCAGACCCCTGAACCACATGTGCACTTGCCTGTTACTGCCGGTGAGTTTCTGACAAGAAACACAGTCTGACACAAGGATGACTTAGGTCAAGATCATAAATAATGAAGTTGAGCTGAAAGACCTTTCTGTGTTCTTACTCTGTGAAACTTACCAGCATTTGGTAATTGACGGCTCATTGCAGGCCCAGAGTCGGAATGCACACAGGTTTTCGTGTGATGTGCCCAGAGGAAGGTGGTTACGGTAAAACTGAAGAAGCAGCAGATAGAGTGATTATGGAATGTATCACGTTCTGTACAAGATGAAGAATAACTGACAGAGAGAGTCACCCAGAAGGAGAGGGTAATGGTAGCAATAGGCTTGGTGGACAGATTCAATTATTTGGCGAAGAGTGGACATGACCCTTGATGCTCTTAATGCAATACCCACACATCCTATTCACAGACAACATTTAAGTGTTGTTATTAGACATCCGCTGGTTTCTATTTTGCCACCTTTTTATCTGGTCACATACAGTTCTGGTTGTCTTAGGCACCCAGGAGTACAAAGCATTCAGAAAAAGGCCCTTAAAAAAAAGGCATAAGCCAGTGTAGACTGGGTACAACATCGCTGCTGTGTGTTTCAATTCCTGTGGAAGAACACCGAGACCCCAAACTAGGACAAACCCCTTTAATGCTCAAAATGAACAGAGATGAGAACCTTTTCCTAATAAAAGTTGTGGTTCAGCTGCACTTGCTGAAACCAAATAAACAATCTCGAATTGACACTCCAACAGAAATGTGTATAAATTATTCAGAATGAAATGTTCAAGTAATATTAACCTAAAGGTATAGTCATCAATTTTATTCTGACGGATGGCATTGGGTAGTTAGTATTCAAGTGTTACTACATAAATAAAATTGATTTATGCTAACTGAGAAGACGGAGAAAAATTTTTATCAGGATGCCCAAATTCTCTTCCTTCTGGCTTGATCAATCACCTCCCTACTGAACTGTGTACCGTTTTCTTGCAAAAGTCTTAGCCGAGAAATTGGGCTCAGGCAAAATGAATAATACATTTGCTGCAGTGTTAGACTAATGACCCTTAAGTGCTTTAAAAAAAAAAAAAAAAAAAACCCAGCAGTGATGACTGCTTCCCTTATGAACAGATTCTGGCTTTTTTTTTTCCTCCCTCTCCTGCTCTCCTTTTCTTAGAAAGAAAATAATTAAGTCTGGAGTTGGCTGCCTGTTTTGGAGGTAGAAGTGATGAGCGGGTGAAGGAATCGATAAAGCCAATCGAAGCCCATATGGAGTTCCAGCCACTTGGTTTCCTTTCTTATTCTCCCCCCACCCCTCACCCTCCTAGATTGTCCCCTTCCCCCCACTCGGCGGGCCCACTTCGGGTTGCAGAGCTGGCTTTTGTGTTAATCATCTTCATATTTTCCTTTTACTGTTTTCATAATGCTATTGTGTTATCATAAAGACATTGATCAAACAGTGACAGGCAAGACAGAAATCTATTTACTTTGCAAAAGTAGAAGGGCTCTCTGACAGGGCTGCGTGGTTCAAATCTGTATCAGCGGGCGTCAGTGATGCACAAAGGATCTTTTCTCTCTTCCCGAGTGGGTTCCTAAAGAGACACAACCGGGACTCAAGTTTCTGTACCCGAGTGTCTTTTAAAAATTTACACAAGGCTGCAAAGGAAAGACAAATGCCTACATGAAACGTGCTTTTTTAAAAAAGCTTGCACAAGGATAATTACAGGGAAAGGCAAAACCTCTGCCTGAGTAATGTAAAATTATTTTGAATGAACATATTCTAAACCCATGGGAACAGCTCTGGAGGTGGAAATGGACTATTTGGCGATGTAGAAAGGGAAGAGGCACAGCCCCCATGTTGTGTGTGTGTGTGTGTGTGTGTGTGTGTGTGTGTGTGTGTTGAGAATGCCATTGGTAGGCAGCTAGCTGCTGAAATGGAATTGTTTGCTAGGAAAGTAGTCATTTACAAACTAGCACGGGGTCAGGTAACCTCATTATTCTCTTTGCTGTTCCCATTAGGTCAACATAGCCACCCTCCCTCCACCCCTTGCCTCTTAAGAAGCGTGGGCTAGTTTTGTCCTTTTAACTTGAGCTCTTTATTCTAAGGAAAGCTTGAACTCTACATCACCACTCTTTCTCTTTCATTTTATTGTCATTCTGTCTTGAGGGGAAATCAGCCACACATTGTGTGATTCTTACGCCCCTAAGTAATGTTTCTTTAAAAAAAAAAAATAGATGAATCCTTTTCAATAAAGCAGCCCCAGTTTGATGGACCTACCAAAGTAAAAAGAAGGCATGAAAATGGTTATTATTTGAAAAGGGGCACATGCCATGATGGCTGTCACATCCCTAAAGTCTCATGGTGAAGTCACTGGTCCATTGTTATTCTTAGGCTCCACTTCTCTCAATTAAAAATGTAAAGGGAATGATTTAAAGCCCCAGTGACATCACTAGACAGGAGCTAAAGTACACGTCTTGCGTGCAGCTCAGAAAACATATAACCTAAGGTACACGTAGCTGTCAAGCCTCCGAGTCCTGTTTGTCTGAACTGGAAGTGCGCATACGTGCACACACACCCAACCAGTCAGATACCTGCTGTGCCTTCCAGATGGACTGACTTCCTCTGCTGTTCCACTGCTCCACGATGTGCCTGTGCACGAGGGAGAGAAACCGATCACGATGTCTCAGGCTGGAGGCATGGTAAGACCTTCCAGCTCCTAGGAACACAGCAACTGCCACCAGCCTTTCCACAGAGCTACATAAATGCCTTCCACACACCTGTTTCCTTCTGCTGCTTTCTCATTTTCATCTGTCATTATGGGCTAATGATTATATCATAAGGATGAGTTTTCCTGCAGAGGTTAAGTGGCTCTAATTTACATAGAATGATAACATGGGGTTGGGGGTTGGCCAGAAGTGCTGCCATGAGTAACTGATTTCCTAAGACCGCCCCCTCCAGAATGCCAAATAATAAAAAGTTCCTTTGTGAAAGTGATGACCAACCAAAAAATATTTATTTACTGAAATAAGTAAAATATTATCTGACTTGGATGACAATTTCCTCTTATGATGTATTAGAAAATGTCAGTTGTACTTTGGTCTCTGGATGTAGTGCTCTTTGGAAAAGATAGATTGTAACCAGATAACAAAATGTTCAGTTGTTGGTTACAGCTGGTGATAGGAAGGCTGAGCTTTCCCAGTGTGTGGGGGGAGATGTAAAAATATGGCATAACTCAACATTTCTAAGTTGTGTTTTGCAGCTGAGCTCACCCCAGGAGGAGGAAGGTCAGTATGTCTTCTGTGGGTGTGGGAGGGATGGATGGTTTCACCCAAGGTTTTGATGTTTAATTAAAAAGAACACATGATTGAGTATAAATCAATAATGTCCCAAGAGAAAGCTAAATACCTTTTCTTATTGTCATTGTTCTTGTGCTTTTATTAAGGGAGTGTCCTAAATGAATATCTTGCGTGGTAGTGACTGGAATAGTGTTCTTTGTTTTTAGTAAAGGGAATATAATTTTAGCCCCTAACATGTAAGAAGAAGGAGTACTTGCTTCCCTCACGTGGGATTTTTTTAATTGAAATATATTTGACATAAACCTTGTGTACGTTTAAGGTGTACAACAAGTGATTTGATACATTTAGGTATTGTAATATGATTGCCCTTTGGAAGAACGATATCCTACCATTTGTGCAAACATGGATGGACCTTGGGCATATTATGCTAAGCAAGATAAGTCAGATAGAAAAAGAAGTACTGTGGGATCTCGGATGGGAGGGGTGTGGTGGCAAGAGTGACTCCTGGTAATGTGATCATTGTCTGTTTCAGAGGAAAGCTGACATAGTCACATGTGTCCATTCCTCCCCACCCTACACCCCTTCATGCAGAAACTTTCTGTCCTGGATTTATCCTCTTGGTAGACATTACATGGGTTTGGTTACATCTTATTTTAGCTTAATATTTCCCAGAGGGAAATTATAAAACCTGGCAGTGTTGATAAAATATTGGGAATGCCTTGGATCTAGCAGCAAAAACATTCACAAAGCCCCTCCAGGAGCCTCAGTTACTTTTCCTAAGGCTCATTTTTGCCGCTACATGTTGACACCCAATGGCTTCAGTTTTAGAGGAGTCTTAAAATCTTGTTTCCACTTAGGAGAGCACTCATTGTTGTGCCTTCTATTTTCTACTTCACACACACATGCACACACACACATGCACGTGCACAGAGCTGTTTGAGTAAATGAAATAATAATTGGAATACTTTATGAAGCTTGGAGGTAGAAAGAAAAACATGGAAAGCATTGTCATTGTTCTTTGTGGATCAGGATTCAGTGTAATTTTTGAACCTCCACGTGGCTTCTCCAGTAGTGATAGCTTCAGCCTCCCACTGCTCTTTTCTGCTTACACAATTTTGCTGTTAATGGTCTCCAGCTGTAGTTGGCTTACTTAAATGGTTTAGTCTTATACTCTCATCTCTGAAGTAATTGCAAAGACAGTGGAACCTGAAACAGTGCTTAAGAGAGGAATCACGCTAAGTTTGTCCCCTGGCTAATTCGCAGGCCACCCTCTAGCTCTACCTGTTTTCATAAATTACACAAGAAATCAGAAACATCCAAGTAACAATTCTCTAGCTCTTTCCTGACTGCAAAATGCATATGGAAATAGAATGTCTAGCACATTATTATTTAGAACAAACTTGATTTATGTATTCCTTGGCCAGGTATAAGTTGAACCTAGTCAATGAGTGAGGATGGACATTTGCCTCTGTTGAAGCACAAATGGGCTCAGATCTTTTTTTCCATGTTTTAAGACTATACACCATTGAACATCAAGTTTTCCGGACTTTTTCTTTTCTAACACCTGGAAAATCATTGACTCTGTGACTCGCACATTTATGCATTAGCCATTTGTGGACGCTCTATCAGGGGCCAGGGACTATTTTCTGTATTTTCTGTATACATGGTCCAGAAGTGAACGAGCACCCTCCCCTGAGGTGGCTCACAACATAGGGCATGCGGTGATCTAATAAAGGTAGAAATGGATACAGTGATTTCCGATACTGTTAAGTGCCAGGGAAGAAGTAAAATAGGCTGATGTCTCAGAAAGGGACTTGCGGGGATGGGGAGCGGCTTCTTTGGATTAGAAGGTCACATTGTGCTAAGACAGTGATTTCTCTTTAAAAAAATAACACCTGAATGACGAGAAGAAGGAAACCAAGGGAAGATCAAAAGAGGGAGTCTAGGTGTAGGAAATGTCTATGTGCACAGAGTCTAAATCAAGAAAAATTGGTGGAAAAAAAAGATAGATGGCTTTTGAGGCAGGATTTTAAGTGGAGAGTAATAGAAAATGAGGTGGAAGAAATAGTCAGGAACCAGATGATGTCGGTCCTTGAAGTCTTGTTCAGGAGTTTTGAGTTCTACTTCAGTGGAAATGAAAAGCCATTGGAGCATTTTAAGTAGATATGTGCTATGATCTGAATTAATTTGGAAAATGCAGTGACTAGCAAGAGACTGCAGGCTGAGGACAGACTGTTGAAGTAGTCTGGGCACAGGATGATGGTGGCTTGGACAGCAAGTGGTGGGAGCATAGAGGGACAGAAAGTGAATGGATCCGGACATGTTTTGGAGTCACATTCAGAGGGCTTCTGTTTGGTTGGAAGGCAGTACCATTTGCTGAGGGGAAGACGACGGGGAGTAACAGATTCGGGGCTGGAGGGGTGGATTAAGACTTTTATTCCAAATATGCACATTTGAAAGCACTCTTAGACGTCCAAGTGGAGAGGCCAAGTAATCAAGTGTATACACAAATCAGGAGCATAGGAGATGAGATCCTTTTTAAGATTTCTCTTTACTAATTCTGTGTATTTTTTCCTCACCCCATGCCTAGCTTCCTCCATTTTACTCAGGATCCTCCTGAAAATTCCTTTTGTCCCTAAAGCTTAGCCCAGATTAAATGGGAGCAAAGTGGTAACTCCCATAGCAATCTTGATGACAATGTGGCCACCAGTCATCCATCAAATACCAAGACAGTAAGGTCTAGATACATGATACTCAGTAATTACCCACATACCAGGTCTTAAGATACTCCAGGTGGGTATTTAGATACCACTCTGGGCATCTTTTCTGTTGCAGTTCGTGTGTGATCCTAGCTGGCAGACACCTGTTTACTTTCCTTCTTGGAGACTGGTACAGTCTTGTGTGAGCAAGTGTAATAAATATCATTTAAAAGACAATGATAAAGGAATCTACATAAATAGCTTACATTTTTCAAAAGAACCTTCAAAATATTGCCTTTATCAGATATAAAATCCAGTTTGTTTCCAATATGGTCTTACTTTGAGTTGTTGATAGTTTTTATTAAAATTTTATAAAATAAGTCTTTTATTCTCACATTTGGAGGAACAGAATTGTTTTTAGGTTACTTACTAAAACAGTCACTTGTTTACTTTATCGAGCAATGACTTACTCCAAATCAGTAGGAGAATAAAAAGTATTGTAACACCTGTGTCTTTTTAACGATGTTAAGCAAACTGATAGGTTTTTCTCCCATTTTAAATGTATTAAATGCCATTCATTTCTCCTTGTTTTACTGCCCCGCCTCATCTTCACTGAGTATTTCTAATAAACATCCTATGGATTGTAATTTTGTCGTGAAGAAATTAGCATGCAACATTTCAACATAATACAAAGCACACATTATTTTTAAGCTGTCTTCCTGCCCACCTACTTATTTGCAAGGCTAATCTAATATAGCATCCGTGACGAATGCTCAGGCAGTAGAGGATTTAGTATAAATTTCAGCTGAGCTGGTTGATGTGGGAAGAATTAAGCGAAGCAAATATTAACAAATAAAAAACTTCATGTGCAACAACATGCATTTCAACCATGGCAGTAGGTAATGCGCCTCCAGAGAGGATGCTGAAGAGGTAAAATGCAATGGAGCCAAACCACTCGGTGAAACAAATAATTTGATTTACAACTAAACAGTCTGGTCTGGAGACTTCCAAAGAGTTGCTGAATCTTGGGAGGCTTATGGGACATAGAGTTTGTAAAACCATCATATGTGTGACATATACTTGCTAGTTCGCGTGAGAACACTGGAAATGTCCCAGTTTGGCAGTTGAAGGAACTAAATATCAGGGTGGCCATGCTGAGAAAGATTTGGAGGTCTTTGACCTGAAGCCAGCAAAGCATTTGTGTTAAAAGACTGCAGTTGCTGTTTCACTTATAGCAAACAGTCTTTCTGCACCCTTTAGAACCTCATTGCCTCTCTCACATGCAAGGTAGAGGGAGGCAGTGCTAGTCCTTAGTTCACAGATTAGTGTGATGGTTAAATCAGACATTGCAATGAGTTGCCCACTGCTGCATCACATGCATAATAGTCACTTATAAATGTTATTTATTACTGTCATTGTTAATTACGTTGATGGGGCAATAAAAGAGGCATGATTTTCAAAATGACCTTAAAGCTGTTGAGCCGTAAGAAAATATTGAAAACTCTAGGTAGGTGGCATTTTTAAAATATATGTTATGGAGATGTTTTTGTTTCATTGTTTATTGCAGACTTCCCACTTGCAGGTTTTCTTGACTGTCACCAAAATGCAACATTTGTTCCATTAATATTTATCCATCTGCTCTGTTTATTAAGAAAGATCAAGTGTTTATTCCATGCCCAACCTGTGATAGACCATGATAATAAAAAAAAAAAAAGCAACATCGTTTATACATTGAGCAACTCAGAGACATGGAAGGATTTATTTGTATAATATGATAAATGCCAATAAATTGAATAAATTCAATACACAATGGTTAGGGAGCACAGATAGGCAGGTCCTTAATTCTACAAAGGGAAGTCAAGAGAACCTTCTAAGGGAAGTGATATTTAAGCTGCAGGTTGAGGTTTGCCAGGTAGACAAGAAGAAAAGGCCATTTCTGATAAATATCACTTACAAAGGTGAAAATAGGAGAAGGTTACTGGTTTGACATAGCTAGAGTCAGGTGGGGAAGGAAGAAGGAAAACCGGAAAGATGAGTGAGGGCAGAACTGTGTTTTGCTTGGGAGTTTCAACTCTGTCCTGTAGTTGCTAAAGGACTTGAGCACGGGAGTGATGTGACCAGTCCTGAGTTCTGGAGGGAGCACCCCAGCCACCAAAGAAAGCTGTCATTGGAGAGAAAAAACTAATGCGCACCAGGAGACTAACAGGGGAGTCCACATGAAAGTTTATGAGATTCTAACTGCAAGCTATGGTGGGGATGGAGAAGGAATGGTAATTGCGGTAAATTTAGAGAGCAAATGGACAGGATTTAGTCATTGTTCATATAAGCTATTTGACAACATGGAGAGCCCAACACCATTGCCTTCTTTGTTGGTACAAGTGCAGCAGGTTACGCAAATAGTTTCATTGAAAATTGTTTTAACATCGTTCCTTCATGATTTTGCCTTTGGTGCTTGATTATGCGTATGATAGAGAAAAGCAACACATGTGCAGAATCTATATTAACATGTGTTTCCTGGGACTATCTGTTCAAAAAATTTTTACTAATAATGATACACAATTGAGAAGGTTTAGAGATCACTGCTGTAGTAAGACCTCTGTGTTTGATTCGATTTGGTGCCATTAAGGGAAACATGTTTCTAATTATCATTCTGAAAGCTATGCAACATATTTTGAACAGTTACTCTCCATGCCTTCAAAATCTCATAGCATAAAATAGGCACCTCTAACTTCTCGCTGTCCTATTTATCTTACGCTTTAATGTAGACGGTAAGTAGAGCAGACAGATGCTGTTTCCCTTTGCCCAGAGCCTGGCTCAGCTCCTCATTGTAAACATCAACCTGAACTATGGGAACTCTAGTGTTAGTTACTCCCCCCACCCCTCTCCTCCGTAGTTTCAGTAGACACATGAACTATTCATTTGGGCCAAGCCTAAAGAACTCAGACAATGCACAGATGAAATGAATAGAATATAAACTAGTGTACACATCATTAGCTAGCGGAGTGGGAGAAAGTGACTGGCCTTAACATCATCATTGATTCAGGAAGGTGGGATGGACAGTAGTGCTGGGATTCAAGTTGGTCAGTTTAAAAGGAAAGGGGGTTATCACTGGGGAAGAGTCAGAGGGAGATGAGTCTTTGATGGCCTGTTGAATGGGGTTCTGCAGAAAGAGGGAGAAGACTGGCTGAGACTTGCCGGTCATTTAGATTTAAATCTAAATGGCAGGCAAGAGCTCCAGGCTCCATATTTTTCTTTGCCTTGCCTCTTCTCACCCTGAAACAACAGTCAGCTTTTGACTTTCCCACTTTAAAAAGAGTCCTAGTAGAGGTTGTCCAAGCCCTTGGGAATTCCTGGGTTCAGCTTGCTAAGAAAAGTAATAATAAACATTAAATACATAGCCTACAGAGAAAAGTTCTAAATAATGGAGAAAGGTGGTTGGTATTGCCAGAAGATAAATGAAGAAGCACTTTGCAGTAGGTATTGAGAAAAAAAGAATGGATTAGGCCAAATTATTCAAGAAACTTGAACTTTAGTTCAGGACCATAAAGAGAGAGTGAATAAATTAGTCAGGAGTTGACAGAGTAAATGGTGCAGGGAAAAAAATACAAAGGAACTTTGTCTAAATGACTACATATATGAAAATCTTGATTGAGGAATTCATCAAGGTAATAGACCAGAAATACAGATGGGGAACATCCACTCTACAAACCTTCCAAGAAAGTATGCGTCAGAGTATAGGGATCCATTTCCATCAGTCTTCTTTTAAAAAACAAGCCCTGAGCAAAACTGTCTGAGCTACTGGGACATAGAGTGAGATTTGCTAAATGGATTCAGTGTGAAGAAAATTCAAGCATCTCTTGACCGAATCAACTAAAGTGAGAATGTCAGAAGTAAATGACCCCATTTATGTATAAATAGATGTTTAAGTTCTTAATACTCAGACAAGCGAGAACATTACTGGAGAGTTGAGAGAAAAAAAATCCTAAATATTAGGAGCTTGTTACTTTTCTGAATAAATACATGGCTGCTGGGAATTAAAGTTCGTAGAACTCCACCACAAATAGTACCGTGCTTGGTAAATTTTAACTTGGACACAGATCTGCACCTGACAAATGAAAAAAAAGAAAGAAAGAAAAAGAAAGAAAGAAAGAAAGAAAATGAAAAAGCAAAAGAAAAAAGGGAAAATCTTATTTTATTTTTTTAAAGATTTTATTTATTTGACAGAGAGAGAGGGAGAGAGAGAGAGAGCACAAGCAGGGGGAGCCTGAGACAGAGGGAGAAACAGGCTTCCTGCTGAGCTGATGCCAGGCCCCATCCCAGGACCCTGAGATCATGACCTGAGCCGAAGGCAGATGCTTTAACTGACTGAGCCACCCAGGCACCCCAGGAAAATCTTATTTCAAAAGGTCATTAGGTATAAACTATACATGGGAGGAGACATTTAGGGTAGCTCTGTATTCTCTGGCAAAGGAGGCAACAGATAGCGATTTGAACCTCTGGAAATCACATCCATAGGAGACAATCAAAATGTCTTTAAACCTTGAACAAGGGGCAAGAAAAATGCCCAAGAAGTGCTTTGCTGCCTCATACAGCCTCACCACAAGTGCCGACATTGCTGATGGTGCCAGAAGGTGAGGAAGAACAGAAACATGAGCTTAAGGTGGATGGAATGAACTCTTAATTCATTCACCGGGATAGAATTACTTTCATCTAAAGAAATCAACAAAGGCAACATCTCTTCTGAAGCTTTGAAGGAAAGCCTTTAATATTGTATGTCTTAAGGCGAAGAAACTGTTGGTTGCCAATACCAAAGGCTCCAGGAAGAGTCATTATGAATTCACAGAGGTACATCCTCCAGACGGAGAGTAGGCATTCTGTGACCATGAGATTGTCCACAATTAAATAAGTGAACTATCTGATTTTTAAATAGAGGCGGACCTTACCCCTCCCAGGATAGTGACATCATCCCCGAAGTAAATGTTGTATTTCCATGAACACAGAGACTGATTTTTAAATTGCTGTCTGTATGAGATATGATTAGCACTTCTTTACAAGCTGAGAGGCACCAACTCAGGTGCAAATTCAAGTGGAAAATGTCAGATTAGTGATTACAGTGCCACCCGTCCCACCTAATACTACAGACTATAAATATGCGAATTGTCACGGGCTCCTGGGCAGGACTTGCATCTGAAACATGCAGGTGGTACACGGCAACCCTTCTGTCATGTGCAGGAAATGCTGGGGGTACCAGGTATCAGACGGGGGAATAAGCCACATTCTCCCAGTGACTCAGTTACTCCCTTGCTGCTAGTAGACAATACAGGGAAACAGCTCATAGTTCCCCAGTTTACCCTGCCAGCATTTAGAGAGGTTTCCATTTGCGCCAGTTGCTTTTTCGGTGAACTGCATGGTACCTGGGAGATTGGAAATACTGAAGAGAGCTTCCTCGAAATGTCTTGTTGGTAATCAGGTAGGAACCGGGACATTGCAAGCATGTGGGTCTGTTGAAGAGCGACCGAACCAGGTTTTCAGAAGGACTCATCCACTTGCCCGGTTTCAGCCCCCCTCAGAAGGAGGCTCCCTCTTCCATCACTCGTTTCTTCACTTCCTCCAAGTGTACCGCCAGAACGTATGGCTCTACAGCTAAACTCTCCAGCTTTGCGTCCTGGCACCATTTGGAGCCAAGGCAAGTATTTATCCTATCTGTGTCGCAGTTTCCAACTGTAAATAGAAATCAGAAGTACATTCCTGAAAAAGTTACAGTTGAAATTAAACTGGTTAACATACGTATGGCTATTTGAGCATCGTGTTTGGTGTTCCTTGTTATTATTCATCGACGAGGATTTACTGTGTACCGATGGCATACATTTGCTGCAAATAAAATAGAGTCTTTAGAACTCATGGTGGGTCTCCCTTCAGTCATGATAACCATGCCTGGTCTTATGTAAGTGTTGTAATGTTTTAAGAAAAAAATTTTAAAATATGTAGAACAACTGAGGTAGCCTGTCCCCGAAATAGGATTCTATCTGATAATAATTTGGGAGGGAAAGAGAACTAAAGATAGAATTTTATAGTAAAATGAAAACTTGTCATCCTCATTTACGTTCCCCTCCCTCATATATGTAGCTTATTTCATCCTTTCGTTATTACCGTCTTGACATCTTTGGCCACGTGCATATCTTCGTGAGTTAACAATCAAGCAAGATTCTTTGTGTTGCAAGGGCCAGGAAATTCAGCTTAAGAAAAGCATTTCCTGACAGGTACACACGTGAAGTCCAAGGGCAGGGTGGTTCAGGGGCAGCTTACATTACGTCGCCAGGACCCGGGCTCTCTTTGTCAACGGTATACTATATACTCCATGCTGGCTTCATCCTCAGGCTTCCCATGGTGGCAGAAATAGCTGTCAGCAAATCTAGGTGCACATCCTCCTAGATCTGGATCTAACAAAAAACATGGTTTACCTTCCTTTCAACAGTATCAGCGAAAGTCCCATTGACTCTCATTGGCTGATGGGACTACATCCCCGTTCTGAACCAGTCTTGGTGGCTGGGAAAGTCATCCTTTGGGTGTCACATCCTCGTTGCAGTTGCTCCTGAATTCTACCTGAAGCATAAAGCCTAGGATAGGGGTAAGGAAAATTTATATAAAGGAAAACTTATTGTGTTGTATCAGCAGATGGCCTAGTGACAGCCAAAGCCACACTGATTCACTTTACCCATCCCGTAGTTCTAATCCTGCCAAGCCATTCTTAGATCACCTGAATGATCCTTTTTACCTCTTGCACAACATCTAGAGTCTGTGTGTGACGTTCAAGGCTTTTGACCATCCTAATTTATTTCTTACCATACCCCCTCTTGCATTCTAGGCTCTAGTTTAGTTTATTTTTATGTTTGAATTATTTTTTCTAGTTTATTTTTGAATCATTTCCATCCTTTTTTGACTTTGGATTTCCTATCTATCCCCCACTCATCTTATTGATACCTTTTCTCTTACATAACAGTCTTGTGAAGTCAAGATCATTAGCATTCTCATTGTATAGATGAGAACATTGAAATGCAAAGATAGTTAAGGAACTTGGTCATGGTCCTGATGTTATGGGTGCCCAAGGTTGGGTTCTCCACAGATAGTCTGGATCCATAGTCCTTCTTCCTAACTGCGCTCTCTCGCCTTTGTTAAATCAGGTGGATGCATCATCACACATGAAAACATGTGGAAATCAGTGTTATGTTTGGGATCTTGTTTGCCCTGATTTCCTTTACAGGGACATGGGGATTTCTCAGTGGTATGATTGTTTTGTTCCTGTTTGGGCTACACTTTGCAAAATATGACAAGTGGATTAGAGAGGATTTTTGAACATGGATTTTGAAAAATTAAGATGTGGTCCATATTTTTAAATTTCCCCATCTCACCAATTTGAGTGTAAAGGTAAAAAACATTGTATAAACTTTATTTGCTATCATGTGTTACGTGTCTACAGAAGAACAAAATGCAGTCTGAAGTTGCTTGTTGTTTAGTTAAGGAAAGAGAATTACATACAAATTAAACATCCTTCAGGGTCATTCTTATAATTTGAAGAAGGTATTTGGTTTTAGCTTTTTTTTGGGGGGGGAGCAGGTTTTCAACAATAACAACCAAGATTTAAGATGTTTTTACTGTTTCCAATGAATAAATAAGTATTATAAACCTATATTTAACACCAAGTCATTTTCCTATTCAACAGCTATTTCCGGTCCTGTGCTAGGCATTGGGTATTAAATGATGAACACAGTTGACGTGGTCATCGCCTTCATGGCACCTCTCTTGGAGGAGGAGGCTACTATGTGAAAACAGAGCCAAATTTGTAATGTAACATGTTATGGGAAGCTGCCTAGAGGAAGGAGACCTGAGGGCAGTGACAGAGAACACCAGGGGGTCCATCAATATGTGGGAGTCACCAGTTCTCCAGGTGAGCTGAAGACCAAATAGAAAGGAGCCAGCGGAGGACAGGGCAAGGGGGGCAAGGTGGAAATAGCGTTCCACTTAAAGGGATGAGGGTGTATGGAGAAGGTTTTGATGTAGTAAAGAACATTAAAGGATGGCCATAATTTGCAGAAAAATGTCCATGTCAGGTGAGTGACTGGAAAAGAGGCTGGAGAAAGAGGAAGAATTTGAGATACAGGGTCTTGCAGCCACAGGAAGAAGCATGGATTTTAAGTACAGTGGGAAGCCATTGACTTTGTGAAGCAGGAATGCATATTGAGGTTTTAGCAAGATGTTTCTAGAAGCCAGGTGAGTGGTGGCAACCCTGCAATCAAGAGGGAGTTGTCTTGCGGAAGGCTAGAAGGGAGAGATGGGAATGAAGAGAGGTGGACACATGTGAGAACTATTTGAGAGGCAGCATCGAGAATGTCTAAGTTCTTTTGTTTCTAGGAAGTTCAGGAGAGAAGTTATGAAAAATTATTATTAGGAGTACTCAGATCCCTTAAGGAGTGGGGCAGGTGGATCCAAACCAAAGTTACTTCGGAATGAATGTTCTCTACTGGATTCCCCTTCTGGTTTTGAATACAGATGACTCGAAGAACTTCCTGTTGATTCTGTGGCTCCCGCAGTGGAATCTAATCTTTCCCAAACTGATCCTTTCCTGCCTCCACATTGTTTTTCTTATAATTTCAGGCTGAGAACCAGCTGGAGAAACAGATGCTCTCTGTACTGACAGGTTTCTGTTACAAGTCATGACATTTACTGACAGTCCGCCTGGTAGAGTGGTCTACACGGCACCCATCTGTGGGCTTTCCCCAGAAGAGCCTGTCCCCAGGCTTTCTCCAGAAAGTTTACTTCTATGTTCTCAAGCACTCAGTCTTTTATTGCCTGGCTTGTCTCTCTCTCTGCCCACTAGGAACAGATAAGTGAAACTCGTGGTTCGGTGCAGTTCTGAACTTATAACCATATGTTCTTTGCACAAAAGACTGGTAACCTTTCCCCATTTCCCTCATTGTAGAGATGAGCACTTGTGGACTGATGTTGCTCTGTCTGAGAAATCCCAATTTCATTTTATGGAGAGATTATTATGGCTGGTACTTTGAAATAGCATCTGCTTCTTTTATAACTGGTTCTGACTTTACAAGAGTGTAACATTGTCAGAGAACAATGAAAATTCCCAGCATTGTGACGTTTATAAATCTCTCTCATGTTCACTGGTAGGTTATTGATATCTCCACAGTAATTAGTGGTAGACATTAGTATTACCAGTTATATGAGTCAGTAGAGACTCAGAAGCTCTAAGTGAACTTTCCAATGTTAGGCAGCTAGAAAGTCATTTCAGATCTTACATTCACCACCAACTCTGATGTCCTTGTTTTGTTTTATTATAATCACTCATTTACTGTAGGAGGTGGAGGTGTTTGTTATATTTGAAGATACTCTGCTACATTCTATTTGGATATAAAGTTTTTTGTTTTTGTTTTTAATCAAGGCTTCCAGAAGTATTTATAGAAGAGCTCTAATGTTTCCAGCAGAATATTCAGGGCATTAGAGAAAAGCAAAAGATGCCTTGTCTCAACTCTTCAGGTAATTTGTAAATTTGTTTCTTAACATCCTACAAAAAGGTAGGAAAAGAATGTAGGCTGTGTAATCCTGGGGGCAAAATTCAGAGTAGAAGCTTTGCAGCTAGTAGGTCAAACACTTTCAATTAGAAAGGCAACAATTTCCATACCAAAAGTCATGGCTACCGCTTCAACTCAAGGGCACACATTACTGATTAGGACAGTTTCTGCTGTACCATGCAGAACATGGCTCCGGGAAAATCTCATGAACACTCTTCCAATAGGAGTATACTTTTTTGTAGTTACTCACGCATCTGAAAGCATGTTGTGTGAAAACAAGGAAACTCTTTGGAAATAAAGCAATATTTAGTTTTGTAGTGTCTCCATACACTTATGTTGTTATTTCAAGGTTTGAACATTATTTTAATGTTATAGCGGAGTGACAGAGAAATGCAGAGACAAGAGTCTGACTCTGGGGTTATAGAGATGAAGTAATCTGCCTGAACAAGAATGTTGTGGTAGAAGGTGAGTCCAGGCCTTCTGCGCTCCACTTAACCAGTCCGGAAGGATTAGTGTCCAACAACAATGAATGTGTTCACAAAGACTCAGTATGCTTTAGCTCCTCAACTAGCAGATGGACAAACCTGGGTGATCTCTTACCTTCATTACTTGCTTTTAAAGATTTATATATATATTTCAGTCTAGATCTCTCCCTTGAAGTGTCCGCATTAGATTGAGATGAACTGTTTTTAGAATAATCAGGATGTGGGGCACCTGGGTATCTCAGTTGGGCATCTGTGTTCTGCTTGGCTTGTGATCCCAGTGTCCTGGGATAGAGTCCCACATCAGGCTCCCTGCTCAGCAGGGGGCCTTGCTTCTCCCTCTTCCACTCCCCCATTTGTGCTTGCTCTCTTTCTCTGTGTGTGTGTGTGTCAAATAAATGGATAAAATCTTTAAAAAAAATACATAATCAAGAGGACTTAAGGAAGGTTCACCCCTGGCCAGACTCAAGCATAATGTTCTCAGAAAGGCTACTACTGGTTGTCACCTGTTGTGATGATTACTTTTTATGTGTCAGCCTGGCTAGGCTGTAACAGCTAGTTACATAATCAAACACTAATCTAGGTATTACTGTGAGGATATTTTGTAGATTTACTTAACACCTACCTACCTGTCTACCTATCTATCTTATTGGTTCTATTTCTCTGGAAACATTGACTTAAAAAGATCTTGATACTAAGAGTGGTTCTAGAAGAACAGAATGATAGAGATGAGTTTTCTGTAATGGTTCTGCAGTTTCTGGAATTGGTTCTCTAATTTGATTAGATTTGAAGACAATAATGACTCTTTCTGGCAAAGAGGTAAAGAGGACAAGTAAAGAGGTTAACAGGACACTGATGGTCCATGACGTAATATGGAAGTAGAGATACACTAAATACCACCATTAGCCTCTCCCGACCAAACACTCATAAAAGGCAGGGTTCTGGGTGACTGCTGATCTCCTCAGGACCCATCCCCATTGACACTCCCTCTCCCCTACTTTTTGACTTAGAATTTGATTCAGGTCTCAGGAGGTCCCAAAGGGTGAGGTACAAAGAGTAGCCCATGATGGGGTATAATATACTGTAGAAGAACTGCATGTGTTTCCAATTTATGCAGACAGAAGTCTGGGGAGTATATGTGGAAATGGATATGACGGGTGTGGAATAATGGTGGAAGAAACATGAGGTTGGATCAGGCTGACCTTGTTGCTGTGGGAGCATGAGGCAGAGATTGTGAGTTAATGTTGTAGCTTAGGAATGCAACATTAGACCTTGAACTGGTTTGTTGCTTGGTTAGTTGTTTGGTTGGCTAAAATATGCACCAAAAAGTGGCCTGTTGTAAGTGGAGTTGAAACACTAATCTGCCTTGGTATTCCATAGAGGAAGGGATCCAAAGGCTTACAAAGATTAAATGTTAGAGTAGGTTTATTATTTTATTTATTTTATTATTTTTAAAGATTTTATTTGTTTATTTGTCAGAGAGAGAGAGAACACAAGCAGGGGGAGAAGCAGGCTCCCCACTGAGCAAGGAGCCTAATGCAGGACTTGATCCTGAGACTGGAGGATTATGACCTGAGTCAAAGGCAGATGCTTAACCGACTGAGCCTCCCAGGTGTATGTGGATCTATCATTTTATACTTGCTCCGTCACCATGGGAGGGTCCAGAGCATGCACCTTTCACTATGGCTATGAGAAATAAATTTGTGAGGGGAGCTCAATGTATTTGAAGTGCTCTGTGATTACTCTTTTCTTTTAATAAGAGATTACAGTGGGAGCTCCTGCATTTGATTTGGGAAACTTAATGCAGCAAGTGTAATTGAATCCTAGGTTGGCAGGTCCAAGTGGCAACGTTTGATATCCAGGGGCAAGGTGGGCATAGTCTCTATACCGGACAGCAGAGTCAAAGGAACAGTTAGAACAGTCTGACCAGCAAAGATCTATGGCATTGGTTAGTGGCTCATGGTATTCCTAGAAATGAGATAGATAACAAGCCTACTCAGTTGTTACTTGATCTGTCTCAGTGGAACAGTTCTAGGTCAAGGGAGCAAAAGTCTAACTTGAATCACAAAAAGAGTCAGGGCTCCTCAACCAGTCTCCAGACTAGAACCAGTTCTCCGACCCCCCAAACCCCTTGAATGAAGGTCAGGCCAGATCCCTTTGAGGAAGGCTCTTAGTGCACTGGCAAAAATCTTGATCCCAGCCTTCCCAAAGGGATCTACGGCCTTTTAAGAGTGATTGTGTACTGGGGAAAAGGAAATAATCGGGCCTTTGAGGTATCAGTAGACAGTGGCTCTGAATGGATACTAATTCCATGAGGCCAAAAATGTCAGTGTGGTCTACCAGTCAGAGTAAGAGTTTAAGGAGGTCAGGTGCTAAGTGGAGTTTTGGCTTAAGTCTGTCTCACAGTGGGTCCAGGGGGTCCATCTTGTAGTTATTTTCTCAGTTTTGGAACACATAATTGGAAAAAAACATACTTAGCAGTAGGCAGAATCCCATCTTGGCTCCTTAACCTGTCAGATGAAGGCTGTTAGGGTAGCGAAGGCCAAGTGCAAGTCATTAGAATGTTTCATTTCCACTTCCATTTATGGATTACCTTTAAGAAAGTTATAGCAATGTATTGTCCTGTCAACAGAGGATGTGGCCCCATGTCCTCACCAGCACTGGTTGTTAGTTTTTAATGTTACAAGTTAAAAAAAAAAATGTGTTCTTGTTTATATTTTGAATTTCCTTGCTGCTAAAATGACCACCTTCTCATGTGGTGAAGAGTCAGCCCACATTTCTTTTTGTATCACTTTTGTTTCTTCATGTCCTGTGCCTTTTTTTTTTTTTTAATATAGCTTTATTTGCCTTTTCACGCAAACACAATCTCCGAGACTTTGGTCTTTGTTGAATATGGCCTTTCAGTCTACATAACGTGTCCATAAGCATGAAGAAGTCAGGTCAATGTGTCTATAGATCAGTGCAGTTGAACTGCCCTGACACCCTCCTCCCACCCCTCAGGGAGACACTGAAGGGCCAACAGGAAGGGGAGGTGGTGGCAGACCTTGAAATTTCTGTTGGTGGCACAGCCACTAGAGAAATTCGGGAGACAAATCATCCTGTCACCTTCCTGAAACGAGAAAGGCGTTTAGGAGGCAATACAGATCTAATACCCAGCTTACAGAAGAGCAGAATTTTCCAATTTGGTGTTGCTCCAGGTTAAGAAACATACCAGCTGAAAAATGTGAAGTGGAATCATTTGCCATCCGTCCGTAATGTAATGACTGATTTCCCTCTCCAGATTCAGCGAGCTGCAGGCGGTGGGTTTGAACGGAGTCCAGGTGGAAGGGGGCCAGACATATTAAATTTAAGGCCTCTATTGCCCAACTCCCTACAGAAATTGTGCAAATAATGTAGCTGAAGTGCTCTCTGCGTGCTGGGTAACCCAGCTCTTTCGGCAAACTGATTAATTCCTTGCCCTTTTCTATAGGATGTCCAGTTAGCAAATACACAAAAAGGTGATAGAATCCATAATAGGATCTGTCAGTGTCCTCCTCTTCATTTTCAGTTGAGAAAAACTTTTTTTTTTTTTCAAAATAGTCCTCGTGAAGGTAGGATATGCTAATTACCCACCAGTGTTATTTTCCTTTTGTTAACCCTGCTAATGTCCATAACACCAAAGCCCTACCCCCCAAGTGGATGGTTAGTCCCCATTGATGTTGTATTCTACAGCACGGAAGACAGATACCCAAGCTTCTTAAAAACAGGGTCTTGTCAGTACAAAATAGCTTTTAATTGTACATCTTGAAATTGGACCACCATGTCAGTGTGGACTCCTCTATTTTGTTTACATGTATATACACAGTCTTCAGAGATCGAACTTCTGTGAACCCTCACCCTGCTTTATGTGCCTTTTCTCAAAAGGAGACTGGGAGACGGGGGTAACTTGTGGCCACAAACAATGAGATACATTTAATCCAAGATTTGCAGTGACTCCCGTGTTGGTCTTTACCAAGCTGGAGGTGTTGATGTTGTCACCGTTCCAGTGAGAAAGTCATGCCAGGAACGGCATACCAAACTCTACTCAAGCCGTCCAAAGCGAAGGCTTCTCAAAAGTTATCTCATGAGTTACCTGGATACTATTTTTTATTTTTTATTTTTTCTAAATGGAAACATTTTAGAGGTGACTTCTATACTATTCCTTTTTTACTTGTAAATTCTTTTCTAATTGCACACCAGGAACCCAGGGATAGTTCAATATTTGGCCTATGAATTCGAGCATATGACTTGGAAGTCAATTTGGCAAACACGGGGATGCAGTGACTTGGTGCGTTTGCCTTCAGGGGTAATGAGCATCTCAGCAGCTTGACTGAGGATTGTGTTACAAGTGCTGGGAGGATTTAGCCCCATTGGGAGCTGAAGAATAGAGTCAGAATGGATCTTATGAAGGCGACATGGAGTCCGAGTCCAATTTTGCCTTTGTTTTCTGGATTTTGCTTTCTAATGTTTCCTTCGAGCAGGTAACTTGGTTTCAACGGGAGTGAACAAACAGCCCCAGGAATTAGTTACCAATTTGCTTTTCAGTGTCATGTTTCATGTTGCACTTAACAGGTATACATGTTTTTGCTGGTCTTTTCCGTATGCGGACGTTGCTTAGGGGAGAGAGGAATGCCAAATAGGAAAGCACAGTTCTTTGAGATGGCAGGCATAAATCACGCTTTGCCATAACATCAGGGTATGCTTGAGATATAATCATAAAGCATGCCATGAAATATTTGTGTGCACTCTGTATGCGTGTGTGTGCTGTTCATGTCTGAAAGTGTTCTTTTCATGCAGTGGTCTAGCTGTGGCCTGCTGACCTAAGGAAAAACATCTGGCAATTAAATGGGAAAAATTGTAGGGTTAATTGATAGGGGAAGACTAATAGGATTCTGGCTGTGCTTGGGGTCACAAGGTGACCTCTGGGACATCAGGAATTGGAAACTAGAAAACATTTGAGTTTCTTGCACTTGAAAAAAATACTTGAAGCGGCCCAACATGCCACAGTTAATCAGCATCAAAACGGATTACTGCACATCTTACTCTTAGAGGTAAAATGTAAAGGAATGAAAATCAGTCTGGTCTGTTGTTACAGATGGAATTGTGTCCCCCAACACCACCCCCACCCCAGACCCCAGCATCGCCGAAACCCAAACTGCCAGTATGATATTATGTAGAGATAGAGCTTTTAAGGAGGTATTTATGGTTAAATGAGGTCATGAGGGTGGGGTCCTATTCAAGTAAAACTGGCATCCTCCTCTGAAGGAAAGAGATGCTGGGGACATACACACAGAGAACAGTCCGTGTGGGGACAGAGGGAGGAGGCAGCCATGTGCCAGCTGAGGGGAGAAGCTTCAGGAGAACCCATCGCAGCCAACGCTTGGATCTTGCCCTTCTAGCATCCTGAACAGTGAGAACATATATTTCTGTCACTGATGCGACCTGGTCTGTTGTATTTTGTCATGACAGTCCTTAGAAGACTGATCAGATGAATATACTCTTTATCAAATTGCCTGAAAATAAAGGGTCGGGCACTGTGGGTCAACACAAATGTATTGAAGGGGTACAATCATAGAGCGTGCCACACTGGCCAAAATGAGCCGCCAAAATGACTGTCTTGTGTTGTTGTGAATTATCTGGGAGCAGACACAGCTCTGGCACCCATCTGGAAACTCTCCTGAGAGTGTCTGAGTTGTCTGTAAACATCGTCAGGGTCATTACCGTGGCTTCCCAGAGGAATAGGTCCTCCCTCAGTCTTACTCCCCACAATGTCCTGTGCATGTGGCTGACCCCACTCTATGTCACTGAGTTGGGCAGATGACTCAGACCAAGGCGGGAGCACAGTAGCCTCCTGCCAGAATGACAGTTCGGGAGTGGCTGTGTAACAGTCACAGCCATTTTGCATCACTCCACACACACTTCTACTGTAACTCCTACGAAAGAGATGTGCACATTCTACTGATGTCCTAGACCCTCTGGGGGCCATTTCTTGGAAAATCAAGTCAGAGGAGAGGAAGCCCAAGCCAAGAGGAGAAAGGTCTGTTTCTGGAAGCATTCTTAGAGAAACAAAATCAGGTCCTTCCTGGGCTTAAACTTGGATTTTCCCATTACTGGAATGGATAGGTCAGTCCGTTTGTACTTAACCTGCTTGAGTTAGTTTCCTGGCTCTCACCAGTTTCTTAACCAAAGAACATTCTGGTCCCCACTGTAGCTACAGATTAAAAGGGAGATTTAAAGCTTTTGCCTCACATGCCCTTACCCTTCATCCAGCTCATCCAAATGTCTATTAAGTTCCCTGTAAGGCTGAGTTCAGGTTCATGCCCTCTGCTTGTCTTTCACTTTGTGGTACAGCTCCTGAGGTGTCCATCCTGTGCTCCCTGGCTCAGGTATTTTGCGTGTGTATAAGTTCTGAAATCTACAACCTAGAGTCTTGGAAGATTAGCACTGGGACCATTCTCTGCAGACTAGTGAGTCGGTTAGTTGAGGACACATGGAAAGAGTAAGCCATCACTGGATGAAGAGGACATTCTCAGGGCCTATACAAATGATCTGGAAGCAAAGATGCGAGAGGCAGGTAACCATTAGTGTTGCAGGAAATAAAGGGGGTGGCGGTGCTGTAGTGGGTCTCCTAGATGTGTGGGGTGGAGGAGACAGCAGGAGTTCAAGGACTTCTCTTTAGGAATAGACATGTTTACTAATTATAGTGTGTTGAATGGTGACTCCTCCCAAACTCATGCCACCTTTGGAAACTCAGAATGTGACTTTATTTGGAAATGAGGTCTTGGTAGATGTAATGAAGAGTCTCAAGATGAAATCATCCTGGATATTGTTGGGCACTAAATCCAATGACTGGTGGTGTCCTTTTAAGAGACAAGAGGATGCAGAGACCCAGGGAGAGGCTCACATGAAGACAGAGACTGGAGAGATGCCACCACAAGCCAAGGATCGCCAAGAGCCACCAGGAGTTGGAAGAGACGATGGAGGATTCTCTCCCACAGCTCCCCGAGGAAGCATAGCCCTACTCACACCTGGGTTCCGGACTTGTGTCCTCCAGTACTCAGGGAATATAAATGGCTAGCTTTTGAAGACCCCAGGTTTTTGGTAATTGGTTACGGCATCTATAGGAAGCAGGTGACCTCATGAACCTGTTTAGTATGGGAAAGAGGGAAGAAGGTCGAAAATGCTCAGAGGTGGCTTCACGAGAGAAGCAGTGGTTCATGTCAGATTTCATTAGCACTGAGATCCCAAAGAACGGTGCTATTCCCCGGGTTCGTTCTCCCCACTACCTTTCAGCCTCAAGAGTCAGATGCTGACAAGCCTTGTCTGTTACCTGCTGGCCATTCCCTGCCAGGAAAAGCAGAGATTCACTGAGCTATTTGCACTTTGCTGAAAAGGAGAAGAGATCCAATACAAGGGAGCACGGTGATTTGACCCTGGATAGTCTGCAGTGTACTTTGGCATTATGACAATTGGGCCATCTGCTTGGTGGAGGTAGCCCAGTGCCATCAAAGAGACAATATCATTTCTGTCAACTTCTTAGAAAAGCACCCTTGTAACACAACAGTCATTTAGTAGGTTCATTGTCCGGCTGTGTAGACGTGCATGACGGGGGTCACCGCTTGTCCCATTTGCCCTTGACTGTCCCAGGTTACCGGTGTTGTCTCTGCCTAATTAATTATAGTCCTCTATTGGGATGATAAGTCAACCTGACTTATGGTACAGCCCTTTATTTTTTAAAAAGCTCTAAAAGGTGACAAATTGCTTTACTTTTGTTGTTGTTGTTGGCTTTTTTGTTTGTTTGTTGAGGGAATTTTGCTGGGGAATGAGAAAAGGGGAGCTTGTCACCAATTGATTTCCAAAATACTGATCAGCTGCCCCCTTCCCTCAGCCCTCCCCAGCTCAGGCTCCACCCTTACCTGCTGTTGGCTTTGCAAGGCCTCCATCCAGGAGGAGGAAACTTGGCTTCTTCAGCCCTGCGTCCAAGTACACACACATCCGTGTCTGCCGAGCAGGTGTAAGCTGGCATTTTGCCCAAGCTTGGCCAGACAGCTTCATAAATCCTGCCCGACTGCAGCCCCGAATTACTTTTCATGACACAAAGCCAAGCTGTGTTATTCACCTAATGCCCCGATTTACAGTTCCCAAGACAAAAGAACATACAGATAGAGTTTCAGGGCTCTGTTTGCCTTCACGTTTATCTAGAGGTTAGTTTCAGGTCAAGCTCAAGAAACCTGACAAATGGTGGTGAATAAACCTAAAAATAAATTAAGTGCAAGTGGGAAACTTACACATTCCTTGTTCTTGTGCCAAAAGCAAACTCAACCCAATTTACGTTCTTTTAATATCTGAAACAAGCAGCTGTTCTCTTATTTGTGGCGTGCTGGGGAGTTATTATGCTCCCCTTCAGCTCACACAAATGTGTGTGTGCTTCTGCACAAGGCACATGCACGTACACGCGTTCCCCTGTGTCTTAAGTTAGTCTCTCTCCCTCCCCTTCCTCTGGTCCATCCCTGCTCTCAGGATACATTCAGGTGATAAGATAATGAGAAATAGGAAGTAATTAACAATACAGTATTAATTAGTGCTTTCTCTGGGCAGGGCTTATGATTTTATAAAAGTAAATAAACAGAGGCCTGGCAGTGAGTGAGTCTCTTATAATTGGTCTCTGTGGCCAAGAGCAGTCCCAATTGGAAATGTCCCTGCAGGGTGCCTGGGTGGCCCAGCTGGCTAAGCATCTGCCTTCTGCTCAGGTCAGGATCCTGGGTCCTGGGATCAGTCCCCCGTCCAGCGCCCTGCTCAGCAGGGAGCCTCCTTCTCCCTCTGCCTGCCACTGCCCCCGCTTGTGCTCTCTCTCCCTTTCAAATAAATAAAATCTTAAAAAAAAAAAAAAAAGAAGAAGAAGAAAGAAAGAAAAAAAAGGAAGAAAATGTTTCTGCAGAAACCTCAGGATGCTAACAGAATCCATGACCAGGAAGTCCACCTCCCAGGGGCTGCTGGGACAGCCCTTAATTCTCTAGGCCTGGGTCAAGGATATTTCTAAGAAGAACTGCAGCCAACCAGAAAAGTCTACCTTCCGTCCTTCTGAGAACTACAACCAACTTCAAGATTTACCCTATTCCTGCTAATGTTTTCCAGATACGAACTTTCTCAGGATATAGGATTCCCTGAATTCCACCCACTCGCCCCACTCTGCTTTATTTTTCTGTTGATGGGATTGGGTTAGAAATCTCACTATGGGAAGTAACATTCCCAGGGGATAAATACATCGATCCCTTGGACATTTCACAGTGGGTTTGTAGAGTCTAGCTTTCTTTATTAGTTACAGAAAACGCCCAAGATGCTTTCTAAAGACCAAGTCAAGGGGCATCTGGGTGGCTCAGTCAGTTAAGCATCTGCCTTCGGTTGAGGTCATGATCCCAGGGTCCTGGGATCGAGTCACACCATAGGGCATCCTGCTCAGCAGGGCGCCTGCTTCTCCCTCTCACTCTGCCTGCCATTCCCCCTGCTAATCCTCTCTCTCTGAGTCAAATAAATAAAATCTTAAAAATTAATTAATTAATTAATTAATTAAGACCAAGTCAAGTAAAACCCATCATGGTCAAACTTCTGAAGGCCAAGAGGAAATGCAGAAGATAAAGGCGATTCAGTGACAAATCTGCCAGATGGCTGGTAGACAGCATTTAGATGGTTGAGGTAAAAGGAGCTTGCTGAGTGTCCTGTGACACCACTAACAGCCCCATGTGCTCTTCCCCCATTCTGTCAGATCTCACGTCCTGCACCTGCTAATGGGGTTCTACCGCAAGCTCTCCTGTCTGTCCTCCCGATAGCTTCCCTTGATCCACAAACAGGACAATGAATGAAATCCCAGGAGAGCAGCCTTTGGCCTCTGGCTCATGGGAGTCGGAGGGTAAGCGCCCCAAGTGTGGATAACTGAGGTATGTTTTGCACATGCTTCCGACAGACCCCAGTAGGAATGCATCTCCATTGCCCATGTTAGTAACTTGCTCTGTTATATGTCCTCGAATGGCTTCTCTGACTTACCTGGCTCATTTCCTCGCCCCACTTCAGGTATCCCCTCACAAATGGAGTTCCGGTACTCAAACCCTTGTCTGTGGTCAGCTTCTGGACCTTCCCAAACTAGGAAGACTCAGCATGAGGAAATCGGTGAAAGGGCGAGGTGGGACCATGGGAACTAGGTGCCTGGCTTGTGTAGAGTGATCCTCTTAGGAGATTTGAAAATGGCCCAGAGGGTGGGGCAAATTCAACCGAATTCTCTCTTCCCTTCAACAGATCATTTTCTAGGTGACTTTCCAGAATAAGGCAAGAAGGTGGGGTGGGGGTCCAAACCCACAGGTGAGGATCGTAGAATGTTCATTTCCAAATCCAACCATGCTAATAAAAAGTACAGTGTGCACGTGTGTGTGTGTGTGTGTGTGTGTGTGTGTGTTCATGTGCACGCAAGGGCGGGGGCTTCCTGGGGGGAGACTAGGTAAGGATTTCTAGTCTTCCACTATTAGCATCATGACAGGGAGGACAAAGCAATGCTTTGAGATTTGTCTTTGTGTTTGAAAAGGCAGTTGAACGTTATTAATGTATTCCAGGAAGTAGTGAACACCAACTTGAAGCTTTTATCAGCTTTTCTTTGCTCTAATTTCTAAAGCCAAAATGCCTTCCCTCCAAATAGTCGATTAAAAGAACATATGAAATTAATGAAACATATCATTACTTTTACAATGGCCAAATTGTAGATTTGTCACAGTACAGAGACAGAAACTCATTAAGCCATTGTGCTTCTGCTTCACATTTTATAGTGTATTAAAAGAAAAGGAATTTTCTAAACGCACCAAACCTTTTTTTTTTTTTTTCCTATTGTTTCTCTGAAACTTCTTTTATCGTCTGAGCCGCAAGTCATCTGACTCGTCTTTCTCTGCCTCTCGTGCTGGTGGAACAGAAATTAAGACTGGCTCTGGCTGAAAATGAGAATCTCACTTTGGGGTTGTGGATTTCATGGTTTATTTGAGGAGTAGGCTACAGTTGACAATCCTTTGCCTCCTTCGAAAGCGGACGAGGATAGCAGCATTCTTCTCTATCAGCGCACGAGAGCCCTTCCCTCCCATCCTTCGGGGAAACTGAATTATTTATCCCAGGGGGCTGAGCATTTTAGCGAACGTCAGCACACTGGCCGTGGAATGATCCAGCTAATGGTTCAGTTCCCCTCTACGTTATATTGAACAATGCTGCATCTTTTGAGTGGATGCTCTGAATACAGGAAGGAATGATAGGAGAAATCAAGTGTGAATCAAGGTGGAACCAGGCCCTTTTCCTCGGAGACTCCATCCTCCCACTTAGCTGCCATGGAGCTCTTGGAAAGAACATGAAAATCCTCTCATACCTATGCAAACTATGCTTCTTCATGGCCTTTTCTTTGTCAAAGTCAGTCTGCATTTAAAAAAGTCTATTGCAGGGGCGCCTGGGTGGCTCAGTGGGTTAAAGCCTCTGTCTTCGGCTCGGGTCATGATCCCAAAGTCCTGGAATCGAGCCCCGTATCAGGCTCTCTGCTCAGCAGGAAGCTTGCTTCCTCCTCTCTCTCTGCCTGCTTCTCTGCCTACTTGCGATCTCTGTCAAATAAATAAATAAAATCTTAAAAACAAAAAAGTCTATTGCAAGGACAGTTGGACATGAATAACTTGTAAATATCTACATGCCCTTTTTGCTTTGGGGAAAAAAAGGAAGCCAACAAAATTTCTCATGAGGCATCTGACAGAAAAACTCTCTTTATGGACCTTAATCATGGAATTTTGTCCTTCTTGCCTTATTCTGGAAAGTCACCTAGGAAATGATCTGTTGAAGGGAAGAGAGAAATTGACTGTGGTGCTTTTCTGGGTTCTCTGGGTGGCCTTGAGTTACTTTTGTATGAGTGAGGGTTCTCCAGAGAAGCAGTACATTGGCAGAGTTATATAGATAGAAACACTGAATATCTATGTAGATATGGAGCAAATATATATATGTGTGTGTATGTGTGTATATATATATATATATACATATATATATGTATATATATATATATACACACACACACACAGAGATACGTGGACTATTTATATATATGCAGACTATATGCCTATGTTTCTTCCTCTCTCACACACAGAAAGACAGATTTAAAGTAATTGGCTCATCTGATTATAGGGACAGGCAACTCCAAAATCCATAGAGGAGACCAGCAGGTTCAAAACTCAGGCAGGATTTCTGCGTTGCAGTCTTGACACAGAGTTCCTTCTTCTCTGGGAAAGCCAGTTTTTAGTTTAAGGCCTTCAACTGCTTAGATGAGGCCCACCACACACATTATGCAGGATCATTTACTTCAAGTCACCTGACTGTAAATGTTAATCATATCTACAAAATACCTTTGCAGCAGCAATTAGACAAGTTCTATAGTAGTCACAAAGCCTAGCTTAGCCTCGCCAAAGTGACACAGAGAAGTTACTGTCAGACTTTGTAAAAAACAAAAACAAAAACTATAGCCTTTATGCTTCATATTGTATTAGAAGAATATAGTGTTTTGGGTGAGAGAGACTTGGATTCAAACTCCGGGTCTGCCATGTACTGTATGTCCTTGTATGTCTGGCACTTACTATATGTCTAAGTATACCATTACCTTGAGACTTCGTCTTCTTACTTACAAAATCATGCATTTCAATTAAGATTCTTCCTATTGCAAGTTGCAGAAAACCCATTCCACTCACTCTTAAGAAAGAGAGAATGGGTTGGTTCAGGACACAGCGCATTTGAGTTGGCATGATTTTGGGATTCTTTTTGGTCCAGCCCAAATGTGATGTGTCATGGTGACTCAGTTAGGATCCTGTTCGTCTCTCTCAGATATCACCTCCCTTTGCCCTGTTATAATTTCCTTCTCATATGGTTCTCCTAGGCTGGTGGTGGTCCTTTACTGGAACCTTCCATACACAACCCATCAGGTTAAAAGTCATTTAAAAGGCACATTTCTGTTCTCCCCAGTCCTGCCTGTCCCCAGTCCCTTTCTGAGTCCTGTGGCATGAGGTGTTTAGCAGGGCAGGGGTTGTCTACACCATTTCCTGGAGCTGAGCATGGAGCCTTATCCGAACAGATGGACTGAGCATAGGAAATGGAAGGATACCAGTGAAATTTTCGCTCCTGGTTGTCCACAAAGGGGGAGTAGTAGATGCTAGGGAGGTAAAAGCAAGTGTCCCCTCATGATGATTTTCGTGCTGAACTCACAGTGTGGTTATCAGAATTTTCTGGGTGCTTGTAAAGCCCAAGGAGCATAGCGGGAATTAAGTGAAGGGTTGTTGCTCTTGTTGACCTGCTTCTAATAGTACAAGCTTGGAAGAGATCTGAACTGTACCTCTCAACCCTGGTTTTCCCACATCTTTTCCCTCCTTCCTCAGTGAATGTCTTTCTGACATTGGCCTTGGAAGTTCAGACTCTTTCTGGTCAAATCAGCTGTGATTGGTCTATATAAGTTGCTTACTAAATATTCTCAGGCATTGGGGCACACTGTGTTAGGACAGGAATGGATTTTAGGGAAAAAATATCTTAGATGCATTTTTAAAATGACGAGCTATTAGGGGATTTGTCTTAGATAGTTTTATCTAAAGATGGCCAACATCGTCTTGGTATATCATTTGTGTGTAATCAACCTGTCCTAAAGAGAATGAATAGAACTGATTGGAAGTGAAATTTTGGCAAATTGAAGTGACAGTAGAGGATAATTTTTAGTTGAGATTGAAATGAAGAGAGTTCAGAGCAAGGAAAAAATGAACCATAATGGGAATTCTGAAAGGTTCTGTAATCAGCTTATCTTGAGCAGAAGAATTAAAAGCAATTAATGGAACAGATTGGCTCCTGGGGTAGACTTCAACACAACGCCCACTCTCAGCTCTGTCTTTCCTTCTTTTAGTTTGGTGCCCAAAGTTTCTCTCTTCTTCTCTGCAACTTCTTTTTTAGCATTTGTCTTCTAGTCACATTTTCGGGCTTGTCACTGGCACCTGTGCCTGTGACCTCGTCTCATTTTGCTTCAAGGAGAAATGAAGGGTGTGTGTTGGTGAGTGTTTGAGGATGGTGGTGGGGTGTATTAGACCTGCTAGTGTATGAGATTCTGAAAATAAAAAAAAAAAATTATTCTTGTGACAATATTATTTTGAGTATTTTGGAGTGGGAAAAGATGGTAGCTAAGAATATTCCTGAAGGGGCGCCTGGGTGGCTCAGTGGGTTAAAGCCTCTGCCTTCAGCTCACGTCATGATCCCAGGGTCCTGGGATCTAGCCCCACATCGGGCTCTCTGCTTTGCGGGGAGCCTGCTTCCCCCTCTCTCTCTGCCTGCCTCTCTGCCTCCTTGTGATTTCTGTCTGTCAAATAAATAAATAAATCTTAAAAAAAAAAAAAAGGAAGAAGAAGAATATTCCTGAAAATCATCTGTTGGCATGGCAGGAACCCAGCAAAACCTTAGACCCTAACTTTGAGTGAGACCCAGAGGTAAATGTCACTGTTAATGGGAACTGAAAGGGGTGTCCATTTTTAACAACCACAGCTAGAGGAAAGAAAGGAGGAA
Organism: Lontra canadensis; assembly: GCF_010015895.1. Classification (NCBI taxonomy): domain Eukaryota; kingdom Metazoa; phylum Chordata; class Mammalia; order Carnivora; family Mustelidae; genus Lontra; species Lontra canadensis. The sequence goes on along the minus strand of NW_022630998.1, from coordinate 1,926,666 downwards.
GTCACCTTTAGAAGACAGGGGAAAAGATGAGGTGTGGCAAAAGACGATTCATTCCTCAGAAGAGTCTTAGGATGGCAACAGAAATTCTTTGCCAGAGTATTTGAGTATTTTTTCAAGTCATTCTTTTTATTTTTCATTTTTTTTCCCAGTTTATGAGACTTGAGGGCATTTGCATAGTGAAATGTTTTTCTCTGCTGTGCCAACATCCTGGTTAGGTGGTTGAGGATTACCCTTGTTTTCCTGCTGCTGGCGTCAGCCCTCAGATGTAGGGAGGTGAGTGCACTGAAATCCTGACTTGGAAAAACACGGAAGTTTTATGAAAAAAATATTCACAAGTAGATCATATTTCAGTCTTCCCAAACTTGGCAGAGTTCCTGCAACTAAATTAAAATCGAGAATAAATCAGATGAGAGGAAAAGAAAGCAAAAGTGTTCAAGGAAAGAGCTGTGTGTGTATTGGAAGAATCATACTTAATAATGTCTCATGTACTTCTTGAATCCTGAGTAAACAAGGATTAGTTTAAATTGCAGTCTCAAAATGTTAGTCTGCTACCAAGCACTTCCAGTATTTTATTTTTTTCTAAATATGTCAGCAGGACTCTTTGTCCATCAATACTGTTACAGTGCGCCATTGTGAACTCTGGCCAACTTGGCCTTGGCACCTTTCATTGGAACAAGGCAGAGAGGTTGGTGTATTGGCAATAAGTGAATTTTACCATGATCACAGCTGCCGTCCAGGTGGAAAGGCAGAGAAATGTTTTATTTATATCAACAATGACAGTATTTATGGTGTGCTTCCTAAGGACTAAGTGTTTTTCGTAAATTATTCCAACCTATATTTATATCAACTGTCTAAAGTTCATAGAACTATCCTCATTGCTTCGAATGGGGAGTCTGAGGCTCCACTAGATGAAAGTGACCTGGCTTCTGACAGAATTCCAGCCCATGACCCTGTGACTCCAAAGCTCATCTTTTTAACCACTCGTGCTATACCCAAGAGTAGACCTTGGCTGATAACTTATTTTTTAACAACTCAACATAGTTGTGGCCTGATGGGAAAATGAGACAATTAGGTATATCCTTCGAGGTCATCCCACTCTTCTTTAGCTGTGGAGCGAGGGATGGATGCGCTTTTTCCACCCCACTCAAATGCCTTATAAGTCCGTTGATTGAATGTTTTCATTGCATCATCCCAATTTTGCTGTAGTGATGCTTCTGGTTTTTTGTAATGAAATCTTGGTCAGATTTCTTAACCTTCCAGATGCTTTTGGTTTAAGACCCTCTCCACTGCTGTTGAAAATTCAGTCATTTTCTAAGACAGCTCTCGAACTCAATCCCAAGCTTGCCTTCTCCCCCACTTCCCCCTACCCTCTCTCACATCCCACCAGAGCTAGCTTTGGCTGTGGACACAGTGGCTGGAATTAGGATGTAAGGAGAGGCATGATCTCTTCCTTACCCAATTCCTCTGTTCTTTCTCTGGTAGACCTCGTTTCCCTCCTTACTTGAAACTCACTTTTTCTGGTGCCACCTCCTTGTCTCCCTTCAGTGAGTAATAGAAGATTCTGCTTATGAAGCCACAGCCTATCACCCACGGGAAGAGTCTCTGGCTTGTTCAAGTTCAGTCTGGTCTCTTTGGTCCTGGTGGCCACGGTTGAGTTGTAGTCTTGTTTCAAGGAACAATATCCTTTTCTCTAGGTGCTCTGTTGCTGAAGAACCTTCCTCCCCTCAGAGGGGCAAGGTCTCTGCCCCTCTGGCCTCTGCCAAAGCCAGTTACTATATTACATGGTCCATTTCCTGGGTTGGGTGTCCCTTTGCTGGATCCAGTGACCATCTAGATGCTACACAGTTCCTGCTCTTTGTCACCCTAAACTCTCCAACATAAAGGCGCTGTGGAGGTATTTGGGTTCCTATCTGTGTTCTTCTGAGCCCAATGAAAACTGGGAAGATGCCGTCTTTTAATCAGCCACCTGATACTACAGCTCTTTCAAACCCTTAGGGAGTGAGCTACTCCAGCAGGTGTCACACTAGGAAACATTACTGGGCCCGATTTTGTGTCCAATAATTCCCCAAAATGTTATGGTATAATTTCATGCCTCTATTCTTCTTTCCCCTGGGACAGAGGGCATGGCGGATACTTGAAATGACAGCGGATACTTAGAAATGAGGCTTCTAAGTATCTTCCCAAGATGGTTGTCTTCACACTCCCCTCTGCTGGCCGCCCCAGGGTATGGGTTCTGCAGCTCAGCAAGCACTCAGCTAGGGCCTGAGGTGCCAGTGTCCCCCTCCTTTCAGCATCCTTCCTCTCTTCATGAGGGACTCTTGGGGATGGCCCTTCCCACCCGCACCTCCAACACACACCTGGTTTCACAGCTAAAAGTACCTTATCCACAGACACGCCACTCAAAATCCAGCCACATGCCTGTCTGGCTTATATAAACTGAGCTGGGGTTGAAGGCCATCACACTGGGAGTGGGCACGTACCAGCCCCTCTCCACAGGTGAGACTAGTCCTAAGTGCTGTGGGCTCCCTCGTGTCCCTCCAGCGGAGATTACGAGATAAGAAACATCTTCTCCTGCACCTTTGAGCCCCACTCCCAATACAATAGAAAAAGCCCAGTTGGACATCTTCTTGCACTTGGAGATCCATCATTCCTTGTAGACTTCAGTCTTGGAGCATCAAGAAGCTTTCCTGTTAAATTGCTTTCAGAGCCACAACCTGGTTGTGTCAGTCAGGAGATACCTATTAGATATTTGCTCAACTTGGCACCGTCTTTAAGGAGATAACGTTTTAGGGAGGTAGATGAGCCTGAATTTAACTGTGTTTTGGTCAATTCTGTGATGATTGGCAGTCTTGTAATAGTGACATTGAACAGAATGGTGCCGGCGAACTAGCCCTTGACACGATTCTTCTTTACCCAGGAAGACTTGAAAGTGCCTCTCTGACTCACATAGATTTTGGCCCTATTCCCTAGTGCTCTTTGTAGAGGGAACCCATGTCAAGTCTTCAGGCACAGTTAAATGTGCACCTAACATTGGAACTTGTTCTTTATTATGCTCAACTGAGAGTAATGACCCCAGAAAACATGCAAAAGCCGGGAGCCCTACACTTGCAAGGGCTTTCTCTGTAGATCTTCTCAATCATCAATAGAAAACGATTTATCTTGAAGTTTACAAGACTTCAGGGATGGTTTCCCCCATGCCTTTCTAGTTACCTGCCCCTGCTTTTAAACTGCCTTGTTTTCATTTGAGGTCACAAGTGTGTTTTCCCCCCTCTCTGATTGTTCCAACCCTGGCTTTCCATTAAGACATAGGTCAGATGTGGCTACTATCTCTGCATGGTGAATAGAAGCCACTTCTCTGACAGGGTTAGTGAAGTGTAAATGGAAGAGAAAGTGTAGAATATGTGTTGGGAAAAGTCTTTGATCAGGGGAGTCACTGCAGTTCTGTATAAAGGAAAGCACACATGTACATACCTGCATGGCATTTTTGTCCTATCGTGGATGATTTTTTTTTTTAAGCATTTCTTTGTAGAGAAAAGAATGATGTGGTACTGAGCAACACATCAGAGCTCCTAAAGGCTTCTGGGAAAGAGACAGAAAAGAATAAATGGGTCAAATGATAGGAAAGGGGACTAAAAGGAAGAAGGACGCCTGAAATGATAGAAATGACAAGGAAAGAAGAACTATTAATTTTTATTTAAATTGGAGTGAAGGGTCCCATGGACTATCAAAAAGATAGAGGCATTAGATAAAGTTGAGTTTGATAGGAAAAAAAAATGGGAAAGGAACTTGTTGGATTTAATCAAATGCTATTAAAATGAAACAAATATCTGGAACTTTGAAAATTTATAAACTGAGAGATTTGTGACTACAAAGGAAACAAGCAGTTAGTAAAAATCTTGCCAAGTTAAACAAAAATTTTTTTTTTAATTTACGGGAAATCAGAGATTTACTCCCATCTTGGCAGGGAATGGTAAAGATGGCGGCATACAAAACTCAGGAAACAAGACAGCAACTCAGACTGTTTGGGGCACGTGGACGGGGACTCAGCTGAGTCTGCTGGTGTCTGCAAATGTATCCGACCCTTGTCTTTGGAAATCCACGGAACTGTCTTGTCGAAATCCACGGGGCTGTCTTGTAAGTGATTCTCATTAGAAGTCCACAAATGATAATATAAGGCATTGGAAGGAAACAAATCTGTAACTTAAGAACACAATGGGGGGCACCTGGGTAGCTCAATGGGTTAAGCCTCTGCCTTCGGCTCAGGTCATGATCCCGGGGTCCTGGGATCGAGCCCCGCATCAGGCTCTCTGCTCAGCAGGGAGCCTGCTTTCCTTCCTCTCTCTCTGCCTGCCTCTCTGCCTGCTTGTGATATCTCTCTCTGTCAAATAAATAAATAAAAATCTTAAAAAAAAAAAAAGAACACAATGAGATTATTGTCAAAGGATGGGCAACAGGGAGCTAGAATCTCCAAAATGTCAATGGGAAACATACAAAATGCACTAATGTTTGAACAGGAGGAGGAGGAGGAAAGTGCTGACTTTTGGCAGGCACCTTTCTTAACCCCTCGGGAGTATTTTTGAAAAAAAAAAAAAAAATCTTTCTATCTTAATCTTATTTTTTTGTTAGAAAAAAAATATTTGTCTGTTGGAGAAAACCTAGAAATACAGCAAAATACAATTTTCTCTCATGGGAAAAGAATCATTTCTAAAAGGTCTGCCTCCTGCCTGATTTTCAAATAGTATTTTCTAAATGACCTGCTCTTAAATAGTCTGTAAATTGATTTGCAGAATTGAGTTAAGTTCCCTTCCTTTTCTTAGGAAATCAGAGAGTTTTCATTCTGATTTAAAAAAAAAAAAAAGAGCCACTATCTCGAGCATCTTTTACTAAGATTTTTGTTTTCTTCTTGGGATTCTTTGTCAAAGTTGAATTAGTCAAAGGTAAGAACCCTTAAGTGTCTTTAAGCCTCTGATGTTAGCTTGCCTCCAGCTTGCTGGAATCTTAATTTGAGGCCTGATTTTAGAAAAGTGTGATTCTCTGTTAAGAATTTTCTGAGTAATTTGGACAACCCAAGGTAACCGGGTTATATAGGTAACCCACACCCCCTGACTATACTCACTCTGCCTCATTTCTTTTTCTCTTTCCTCAGATATAGATGGGTGGATTAAGACCTTTTGTCCCTAAGCAAGCATTCCCTGCCAGAAAAGGAGGTGCTGGTGGGTTCATTTTACCTGGATACACAAAATGTAACATGACCTGTATCTCCGTATTTTGACTTGATGGGTAATTTGATCCATTGGATTCCAGGCATAATGCAGGGTTTTGGCTCCCTCCCTTTAAAAAACACTCTCCTGGTCACTTAAATGTAAATCTTGCAAGTTGTATTCAAACTCCTTAATTTCCTGTAGTTTTGTCCGGAATAAAGTATTCAGAAACAGGGAATGCACTGATGTCAGAGAGGTCTTATGTCTTTAAAAGGCGTGTGCAAAAACATAGTTATATAACCAGATTGTGGGATATGGGCAATTTAAAATTGTTCGTATTTGTCACTAGCGTTCTGACTTAGAAGCTTATGAGAAAAAAGAAAAAAAAAAAAACCCACACAAACAGAATGTGTTTTGGAACTTAGTTTCTCCTAAAATCTAAATTCAAAGATGACTCTGTAGACAGAACCTCCCATTTACCTCCTACTCTTTGACGTATAAGACGCTGGCAAGAAGGCAGGACGTTGTAGGATCCGTTCTGTAAACTTTTCACCTCTGCTCTTCAGAAGGCTCCTGTCCACTTGTCTGCTGTCTCTTCCTGGGGCTTCTTTTAGCCTCTTTGGTTTCCTAGCCAGCTGTCCGCCTCTCCCTGGCATTCAGCTTCTGACCCATGCGTCAGACCCCTTTGCACATTCTTCCACACTTCCCCCCTTGTCTACTCATCTTTGGAAAGCAGAATCCTTGTATGTGTCGAGTCCTTGTATGTGTCTTCTTTTTCCTCTTCGGTGTGAGTGTGAGGATCCTTGCGAAAACACTCTACTTTTCTGTAAGCAGAGTGACTCTCCCCTGAGGTGGACCGTGTTTGACCTCTGGAGATGCAACTTAACTTGGGGGAGGGAAAAAAAAAAAAATCTCCTCTGAATGTGCTGTCCTGTATTTGTAACTGCATAAGCAAATGTCTGATTTCCTGGGCTGGTTAAAATTAATGTGAATTTACAAGGACGTAGACACAGCGAGTTAGCAAAAACAAGGTCTCTGCTAAAATTAAAACAACAGTCCAACCTGACCTGCTTCTATCAGAAATGTTTTTTAGCTGGATGGAGTATTGGGTAGCTCTGAGAGCATATTTTCATGGACCACTTCGCATTTTTCATGTCCACCATGGGGGAACTCTTTCAAGAAACCTGGCTCATAAGGTTACCTCAGTGCTTTTGAAATTCAAGATGCAGAGCGAGCTTTGCCAAATAGAGCACCGTCTAGTTCAGTGATCAAACACTGCGTATTTGGAAAGCAGAACTGAAAGTCTGCTAATTGTTTGCCTACATTCATGACAACTAGACAGAGCAGGAGCAGAACCTTTTTTTCCATGTGATTTGTTGTTTTCATTTCTTCTTTTTGAATAATTAATCCCCTGCATATTTACCTATAACCTTTATCCCACCAAAAAAGGTGTTGATGAAAGTCTTCATGAGCACATATCCTAAAATTTTAAGTGAGTTTCAGGACAAACTCCTGTAGGGATGTTCTGTTCCCCTATGGAAAGGGCAGGAATTCTAGGAAAAGTCCATGTATTGATTTATTGATTTTATGCCTGAGCAGTGATCTCTTTTTGCAAATAAATTCCTATTCTTTCACAGTTGCGCTTAATTTACATTCTTTTCCCCAGCTGCTAAATAAGTGTGCAACTGTCATATTTAAGAAGTAAATACTGAGACTATAGGTTGTCACCTATACAAAGGGCAGCCGGTTGGCTGAATCCAGTGGATAGGTTTGATTTGGTTTGTAACACATTTAAGATAGGAAATTTCCCAGCTTTGTCTTGAAAAATCCAAAGGTCTGTCATCACTCTCCCTGGGTCGCCTGCATGCTGAGTCCCAGGTGCCTACAACATATAAAGGCAGGATTCTGCTGGTGACCCTCTCAAGTCCGAGCCTGAGCCCTTGCCCTGGCCTTCTCAGTCATTCATTAATTCCACATCGGTCTCCTACAAGCTTTGGACAAACCAAGTTTTGATTCTGAATGCTGCAAGAGACTTGGGTAGAAGTCCCCACAAGATCAATCCTGGTCTTTTAAATAGTCTAGCCTTTCCTAATAAGATAGTGCTGATTGCGATCTTCATTTGGGTTCCTAGTTACAGCCAATACTTAACAATTCTCTGTGCAAAAGTTTAAAAAACATGACTTACTATTAGTGATTTGCATCACTAATATTCCCAAATGCATGGTGTTCAGAACCATATTTTACACATCTGTGCCTGACAATAAGAAAGCAGTTTTGTAGGATGGGGTATGCAAAAAGTTTTACACCATTTTCATATCTATAAAGAGAAAATTAGAAGCTTGCAAAACATGAAAATCAGGTGGGTCAAATCTCTCCTATGGGTCTCCAGGAAAAAAAAAAATCCCTCTTCCTTGTGAAACTGAATCTCAAGTGTGTTTCAAGGGGAATGCTTAGCAAAATACATGTGTTTGCTTTGGATAATAAGTTGCCAGAGAGTCTGCTGAGCATAAAGAATTTCGTACTCACACATATTCCCAGTTCATTCAGCAAACTTTCATCTGGCCCAGAAGCCGTTACCCACGTTTATAATCCTTATGCAGTCCTATTGGCTCTACTCAGTACATTGTGTCTTGGTTATTATTATTATTTTTTTTATCAGTTTGTGAGTCCTGAAGGGTACCCATCAGCCCCCAGGAAATATGTGCCCGAGTGATCATATCAGAAGGCAGTATACACCTTTAAAAAGGTAAAATAAATGTACCCCCAATTGATCATTTTTTAATCAAAAATTTGTGTGATCAGCAAGTCATTCCAGACTTATTCATAAAAATTTTAAACTTACAAAACAAGCTATTTGTGCAAAAGGTTGGGGCCATGTAAATTACAGTGTATTCATAAGGTGAAATACTTTGTGTATTTCTCCTGCTACTCTGTAGCCATATCACCACACACTTCGGGACCTAAAAACAACACCATTTCTTATCTCACGATGTGTGTGAGTCAGGAGTCTTGGCTGGGTTTTTGCTTGGGATAGCACAAGGCTGCAGTCAGGACGTCACCAGAGTCCGCATTGTCGTCTGAGGCTTGATTGGGCAACAATCCACTTCCAGGCTCCCTAAGGCTGCTGGCAGGATTCCAGTTATAACACCGAGAGCCTCAGGTTCTTGCCGGCTGTCATCTGTCCTCAGCACCTAGTGTCCACCTGCCGTCCCTTGCCACATGGGATCCCCAACATGGCCAGGTACTCCCTCAAAACTGACGTGGGCAAGAGACCCAGGAATAATGGGTGCTACCAACTTAGCATGATAGTTTACAATACGAGTAACTTCATATGTGCTGTCAATTTCACCATATTTTGTTGATTAGAAGCAAGTTACGGGTCCCGCACAAACTCTGAGGGGTCATGCAGTGTGAGCACCGAGAGATGAGAATAATGCAGGTTACCTTTTGAGGCTGTCCATGACACTCTGGGACATTAAAATTATGCTTTCGAAAACATGGGTTTGGAGGTGGGAAATTGCTCCAAGTATGACATTAGGTTGAAAAACAAAGTAGTAGGAACATTTATGTTAAGTAAATGCATGAGTTATTAAGTATATAAAAAATAAAAGAAAAATAAAATATACATAGATACATAGTAGAAGCTCTTAACAACAGACACTGTTGATTACCGGTTTATAGGCACTCTCTGCTTTCTTCATATGTTTCAATGTGTTCCAACTTATCCACAGTCCACATAAATTTCTCTGTTAGTTAGAAATAAATACATTATTTTTAAACTCATGATTTTGAGAATTCACAAGTAAGGCCATTTCATTATAAATTTTCTTTACTTTCATTATCAAAACGGGCCAAGATTTTTATTTGTTTTTAGAAGTTTTTATTTTATTGGGTTTTTTTTTTTTTTTTTTTTTTTTTTTTTTTTTTAGTTTGTGATAAAATCCAAGTACTCCCTTTAAGTGAAATGCTTGGTTGATGGCTGGAATGTGGTTCTCTGAACTGGAGCTTGTCCTTTATCTGTGGTTAACCTTTTTTTTTTTTTAAAGAATTTTAAGAGTCAAATAATTTTTAAAAGAAATTACTTTCTTTAATATGTGCTTATTTGTGGTTGCTGTTATCACATATTCCTTTGGGGATTTTATCCTTAACATAGTAATGCTGCCTGACATGAACAGGGTCATGGGTTCCTCAGGTCCCTGCGTGTGGGACATAAGTTTGGATTTGGAGATTATAGTGTCAGGCAGACCAGAACCCTAAGTCACCTTTATTTAGCTCCTCTCAGAAAAGATCAGTACTTTATTTGTTGTTTATTTTAAATATTTTATTTATTTATTTATTTATTTATTTGGGAGAGAGAGGGGGAAGGTGGGAGAGAAAGAGAAAGCAGGGAGAGAGGCAGAGGGGGAAGAAGAGGGAAAGGGAAAGAATCTTAAGCAGACTCCAGGCTGAGTGTAGAACCTGGTGCAGGCCTCAATCCCACAACCCCAAGATCATGATCTGAGCTGAAACCAAGAGTTGGATACTTAACCATCTGAGCCACCCAGATGCCCCAGCATTTTTCTGATAAGCTAATAACCTCAACAAAGCCAGAAAGCTACCCACACATACATTGTGTCCTCGGGATAGACATATTTCAACATCTATGCTGTCTACAATAGACTTTTATGTGCTAGTGCTTGGGATTAGCTAACTAATACATGGGAGCCATAAATACATAATGTGACATTTTTTTTTTTCAGATTTAGTGGAAACCTCAGTCTTCTCATTAAGTTTGTCTTTTTTTTTTTTTTTTTTTTTTTAAGTCCCTCTAGTTGCAAAGACAAAATAACGTGTTCTTACTAGGTAATCCTCATAATTGCTCTCAAATTTTACAAAGCAAGACTGAATTTTCTCTGTTTTTCAAGTTCAATGTTATGGTCCTTAAATCTCAAAATTATTACTTCATCTCTTGAGCCATTAGAATATTCTTCTGTGTAGGTCTGTGGAAAATATCCTTGGTTTCCCAAATCAAGAATTTGTGGAAGAAAAAGTATTAAGAAAATTTTTAAAAATTAAACAATAGAAATTCCAATTTTATAAAAGTGTTTAAACGTCAACTAAAGTCACTCTTTTTTTGTTGGTATGTTGTTTTTGAGATTTCAAGTCCAAGATTGTTATTTTTCCCCATAAGAACCTTTTTAGAATGCCTGACCACAGGTCTTTAGAGACATGTTAGGTACTGTTTGGGAACTAACACTTGTGTGTCGGCGCTTTCTGTTGAGTCTAGTTGTTCTTGGCAGTAAAACAAACAAAAATCACTTGGATGTGAATTCAGATTGAAGCTGGTGTCCCAAGTCCATGGCCTGTATCTTAAAGATAAATTGTAGAGGAACTGAAGCCCCTCACTGGTCGACCCTTAATCATAGCATTTCCTTTTGGAAACTGCAGGCTGTGCAAAGAATTGCCCTTGTCTCTTTTCCCTATTTTTATAAATTTCCAATTTTCTGAAATTTGTAACAGCCACTGTATAGGATACTGAATTTCAAAGTGCTCCCGTATCGATGTTAAAAGGAAATTATCTTTTTCATTTAAATTAATTTCTCTATTTAAATTAAAAAGATAATCATATGAAAATCTATATGATTTTCATCTTATCATGTCTGACTCATGCTCAAGTAATAATCCTTTGCATGTAGTTCACTAGTTTAGTAGTTTTTATAAAATGGGGGAGGGCTAAATAGTAATATTTTGGTAATACATTTGAAAATAAGGGAATGTTTTTCTTTCTTAAAAGATTTCATTTATTTATTTGACACAGGGAGAGAGGGAGAGAGAGAGCACAAATGGGAGCAGCAGAGGGAAAGGGAGAGGCAGGCTCCTCACTGAGCAGGAAACCCAACATGGGACTTGATCCCAGGAACCCGGGATCATCACCTGAGTCGAAAGCAAATGCCTACCTGACTGAGCCACCCCGTATCTCCAGGAATACTGTTTTTCTAGCTGACTATCATGTGTTAGTGTTTGGCATATAGGAGGCATTCAATAAATGTTTGGTGAATGAATTTTGGAAAATGAATGAAAGAATGCACTTGCCATTTGTATAGGTCAAAATTTCCCATGATTCCACCTCCATGGGGTGTTGGAGGAATTCAGTAGTACATCAGTTGGAAATTGGGTAGGCAACAGAAATTCAAGTCATGGTGGCTTGAACAGCGAGGGATGCATTTCTCACAACATGATAACCGTGGAATTTGGCAGCACGGGACTGGGGTATCTACCAAAGTGTTTATGGTTGTGAGGTTGCTGTTCCTTCTGAGAGCTGAATGAGAAGGGGGTAGCCTCTTCTTTTTCAAAAATCTTCTGGGTTGGTTCCTACTATGTCTCCGAGACTGTAACTCCAGTCTCACGGCAAGCCCTTGCTGCAATGGAAGATAGGCCATGTTGGTCACATTTCCACTTCAAACAAAATCAGAGAATATGTATTGGATGGGTACAGGAAATGTTTGTCAGGATGTGACATGCCCAGTGTTTGCCACAGAATCACCACAGAATAAATGCAAACTCTTACTCCTATTCATTAAGTAATATTATTTCCTTCTTGCAATTCTCTCAGTAACAAAAACTGGAAATCTACATAGAGAGAGGTGTGTAAATTTTAACATTGTTGCCTCCTATCTGTGAAATTCTGTGAAGACAATTACATTTCTTAATGTAGCAAATATTGTTGAGATCTTTGCGTTTTCATTTTAACATTCCAAATTACTCAAGGTGTTCAGTCTTACCACTATTTCCTTTAAAAAAAAAAAAGATTATCATATCCTTATTTGAACACATGTGATGATCCAGACATTACACTAGGTACTAACGTACTTTCACTGTCGGCCCAGACACGGCCCGTGTCCTATGACTGTGGTAATCCTATAATTCGTTATCCAAATCAAGACCCTTTGGCAGTGAAAGAGAGAACTAAAATAATTATCTAATGTTAACTGATCTGAACTGGAGTGAAACCCATACTCAGTCAAATCTGGAAGTAAGGTCACCTTACTTCAGAAGTTCACCGTCAACACTTACGGAGGGATGTAAGTCCCTAATTATGATTCAGTGGGCTAAAATAAAAACATTGGCCTCTGTCAGGTGCTATGGAAACACAAAGGAGGAAGTTAACTAATCCTTCCTGGAGTGATCAGCTGGCTCGATTTAGACATACTCATTGTACAGGGTCAGTTTCTATGCTCTTGAGATGCACACATTGGCTTGGCTTGCTGGGGAAACCCTACTGACGGCCTGAACTGTGTGCACTTGTGGGTGCAGGTTTAGAAACACCACATGTAGTGTGGCTCATGGCCCATGCACTTTGGCCAAACTCAAGACCTGGGGCCTCTACCTCGCATGGTTGCTACCCGGAGCAGCCCAGAGATGATCAGATCAGTGGAAGGATATTCACGTCCCGAAGGGCAGACTTGGATCAGAGAAATTGACTGAATGAAAAAGAGCTATCAGATTTATTCTCTGTCTTCCTTTCCCACAGATAGACTATCTTGAGATACAGTAGTGTGAACGGCCTCTCTGAGAACCTCTTGGGTCGGTGCTGTCCTGAAGTAGGGTCTGCTCTGGGAGAAGTGAATTGAGGAAGCACCCTTTGACTATTGAAATGTTGATAATTTAGGCAATTCAATGTCTCCCTCCCAGCCCACCATGACATTCTTCCGGTTCCCAACAAACAGTAGTACTGGCTGAAATGTATTTCAGAGATTGGTGAGAATGTGGGACAGCAAGATTAGGGAAAGCAGGCATCTAGTGGCTGTGTCGCTTCAGTGAACATGTCTAAAAATTGTTTTACTCTATTAGCAAAGATGTCGTTATTAGTGATAAATAGCAAAAATTCAATATAGGCAGATGATAGAAAGGTTATGCAATATCACATTGCTTTATATAACATGAAATATGTGCTCTCTAAAGAACTTTAAATGAATTCCATTAAAAAAAAAACAGGATATGATCTTGAATCACAAGGAATGATTCTTTCTTAATGTGTTGTTCAAGGCACCTGTTAAATTTCTGAGTCGTAAACTTCTTTCCTTTTCTATGAAATGTGAATGTAGTGGCCCCAGAGCATTTTAAAAATTTTATTGTGGTACAATATCATTGGTATAATATAATCCTCCAAAAAATAGTATGTTGTAGACTTAACACAGGCAGGATTTCTTATCAAATATTTGAGAAGCAGGGAGTTGGTTGATTTTTTAATGAAGCTAAGCTCTTTTCAGTATATTCTAAACTTATGACAACCTGTTGGAAAAGAGGGAGAAAGAAAAAAAGGGAAGAAATTTCAGTGGAAAGATTCAGAAAGTTACTTTGAAACTCCAGCTGAGTGAAGAGACAAATAGAGAGAAGTTGGAAAATGAAACCAGGTGTTTGCTTTTGTTTAGTTTTGGTTTTTTCCATTTTGTTTTATTTTATTTCTTTTCAGTGTTCCAGCATTAATTGTTTATGCACCACACCCAGTGCTCCATGCAGTCTTTGCCCTCCTTAATACCCAACCCCAGGCTCACGCAACCCCCCCACCTCCCTCCCCTCCAAAACCCTCAGTTTGTTTCTCAGAGTCCACAGTCTCTCATGGTTTGTCTCCCCCTCCAATTTCCCCCAACTCACTTCTCCTCTCCTCCTCCCAGTGTCCTCCTTGTTATTCTTATGTTCCACAAGTAAGTGAAACCATATGGTAACTGACTATTTCTCCTTGACTTATTTCACTCAGCATAATCTCTTCCAGTCCCAGCCATGTTGATACAAAAGTTGGGTATTCATCCTTTCTAATGGAGGCATAATACTCCATTGTATATATGGACCATATCTTCTTTATCCATTCGTCCATTGAAGGGCATCTTGGTTCTTTCCACAGTTTGGCGACTGTGTCCATTGCTGCTATGAACTTTGGGGTACAGATGGCCCTTCTTTTCACTAGATCTGTATCTTTGAGGTAAATACCCAGTAGTGCAATTGCAGGGTCATAGGGTAGCTCTATTTTTAATTTCTTAAGGAATCTCCACACTGTTTTCCAAGTGGCTGCACCAACTTGCATTCCCACCAACAGTGTAAGAGGGTTCCCCTTTCTCCACATCCTCTCCAACACATGTTGTTAATTTTGGCCATTCTAACTGGTGTAAGGTGGTATCTCAATGTGGTTTTGATTTGAATCTCCATGATGGCTAATGATGATGAACAATTTTTCATCTGTTGTCTGGTAGCGATTTGTATGTCTTCTTTGGAGAAGTGTCTGTTCATGTCTTCTGCGCATTTTTTGACGTGATTGTCTTGTGTGTGTTGAGTTTGAGGAGTTCTTTATAGATCTTGGATATCAGCCCTTTGACTGTAGTGTCATTTGCGAATATCTTCTCCCATTCCATGGGTTGCCTCTTTATTTTTTGTTTTTAATTAAGCCTGGATCTTCTTCTTTCTTACCTGCCATCCATTTTAGATTAGTCACTTAGCTGAACTCTTTTCCTGGTCTTGGGATCTATTTCATCGCTCTTCACAAATTTCAAGGTGGTTTTAATATGATTTATGTATCTGACATTTCAGGGGTTAACAGCCTCTGCAATTAAACTCCTGAAGGAAGAAAAAGAGTCCTTTCAGCTAACAGTGCATTTCATTTAAGTGAAACAGCTCACAGTTTACCTTTTTTTTTTTTTTAAAGGGAAATCTTTGCTTCTAAAAGTTTCCAGGACTTTAGAAACAAAGGTGATCAAAGAATTTCTTTTCCATGGTGTCTTCTCAATATCCTCTGACAGAAGTATTTCTATTTTTAGGTGTCATCTAGGATTTGTCCTAAGCTTGGGGTGTTCCTTATATCTTTCACAATGGCTTACAAGCTAGAAAGAACTTGTTGAAGTTATTTAATGTATAATTTTTTATTTAATGTATAATAGGATGGGGATTTTTTTCCAACAAAATATTTGGGAAACTTACCCCAAGAAGATGGGTGTGGCTTTCCTAAACAGAAATTAGAAGAATTTGAGTTGCCAGTGGGTGGGGAGAAAAGAATGGATTTGAAGTTCTTTCTAGAATTTTCAGTTTCCTTCTCAAGAACAAAGAAGTGTCACTGATGCTAAGTCAGTACCTGGCACGTAAGGGAGTCTTGGTAAATGCCATATGCCTAGCACATGAGAGATACTCAGGAAATATTTATTAAACATATGTCCAATGAATAATAGACAATGAGCAAACATTTAGTAAATGAATGCTTGCAGCTTATTTCTTGCCACTGTCTCCTCGAGATCCATTCTCTTGAGCAGGGAAAATAGGAAACTACACATTGCTACGTAGGACATTCATTCCCACTGAAGCAAGGAGTCTTGGATGACTCGTTTAGCTGGTGCTTCTGTACATGCCAATGACACTCTATCCCTGTCTTGATCAAGGTTATTCAGCTTCTCTGTCTTTCCTGCAATATACAGGGAGAAATGGCTTAGAATGCCAGTCTATACCGCCCGGATGGTATAGTGACCCATCTCTCCTAAAGGCTATAAACTTATTTTTTTTTTAAAGAACTTTTATTTTTTCATATGAGAGAGAGAGCTGGAGCACAATGAGAGGAGAGTCAAAAGAAGAGAGAGAAGCAGACTACCCCTGAACAGGGAACCCAACTTGGGGCTTGATCCCAGGACCCCACAATCATGACCCCTCAAGGCAGACGCTTAACCAACAGAGCCACCCAGGCACCCCTGTATATACTTTGAATCTGTTTTTCTCTCTTGCAAAATGTACACAGTTTTACACTAAGCTGAAGACATTATGAGTGTGTTTCACAATTTATGTAGCTTCCTCTGTTTTTCATAGAGGTCTCACCCTTTCAGTGGTGCAGTTTGGTGAATGGATAGGGGATGAGGAAGGGTCAAGGGATTGAACTCACTGTGTGAATCTCCATTTCCAGAACTTCTTAAGGGTGTTTTTATCCTTTGAATATCTAAAATAATGTAATACATTACTGTTGAATTAGTATTTTAAAAAAAAAACAGGTTGAAAAGGATTAAAGAAAGAATTTTTTTTTTAATTGAGGACAAGGCTGGTATGGTTTGACCATATTTTTTTTTTTTTAAGATTTATTTATTTATTTATTTATTTGACAGACAGAGATCACAAGTAGGCAGAGAGGCAGGCAGAGAGAGAGAGAGAGAGAGAGGAGGAATCAGGCTCCCCGCAGAGCAGAGAGCCCAATGCAGGACTCCATCCCAGGACCCCGAGATCATGACCTGAGCCGAAGGCAGAGGCCTAACCCACTGAGCCACCCAGGTGACCATTTTGACCATATTTTTATACATGCTTGTCTTTGTGAATGAAACCCAGTTGATAATTTCCCAGCTTTTTCTTAGTCTTACCTGTGAAGACAGAGCTGAAGTCCTCAGAAATATGGTAGTGATTATTAATATTTGCTGCAGTCTTTCCACTGAGTATGACATAGACAGTGATAGTGGAAATACATGGGCATAATTTTGGTTGGTAAATGGGAAACTGATTCTGCTTTCATTATTTCCCATACCGCTGAACTAACCTTGTTTTTTATTGTTGTATTGTTTTGTTTTGTTTTGTGTTTCTGGAGTCCTCTTATATCTCTCACTGTGAAAATTTTAGTAGTTTGCTCATCGAGGTCAGGTTAAAAGGCATTGCCAGGTTTCTATGCAGGCTGAAAAAAAAATCAAAATAACACTGAAACACCGGTGTATTTTTCCGCTGTGAGTGGAAAAGTGAATGCAAAACAGAGAACTTAAGTAACTAACATGATAAAGCGGGGGAAACATGAAAAACACCAGATTGGAAAAAATAGCTGAGCTGATGTTTTCAGTTCCCTTAACAACCGAGTAGGCAAGTTGATTAATGGTGCAGATTGTGGGTAATTCAGTGGCCACCTGAATGGATATAAGCAGATTATAATCACCTGACAAACTGTGGGCCAAACATTCTGCTTGGGAAATAGGAACAGGAGACATTAGACACCCTCACCGAACCAAAGCACCCATTAACCTCAAATTAGACACATAGAGAAAGCGGTTTTAAAAAACCTCTCTGACACAATCTGGTTAAAATACAGTACTGATCGACTGCATTACCAGAAGGTAAATTAAGAATATAGATTGACTTGTGAATCAGAAGCCCCAAGCAGGGAAACTATGGGTTCTCATCAAACGGTGGCCGTCTTTCCCAGAAACAGGCGAATGACCGCACTTCTCCTTATGGATTGCGAGTGTGTATTCTGTGATGGTTGCTGGTTTTGTTCCATTTTCATATTCCTGTCCATTCATCAGAAGCTAAGGAGGCCTATTAATCATTTTCTCTAACGGCTAAGCTGCATCATGTATCAATTGTAGTCTTGAAATGAAAATAAGATACATGATTTGACATGAATCGTGGCCTGATGAACCAAGAACAAAGATGGGATACCTGGTGGATCTCAGAATGTCTGCCTTATGTTTCAAAATGCACATTTACCAGACTCTTCTGATCTGCCATTTCCTTCATATTGCTGGGCTGAAAGAACTACAGATGACTGAATGGGGAAGTTAAATCCAAATTAAATCACATATTGCTTGTAAAACAAGAGTAAAGGTGCTGGGAAATAGTAACACTATTCTTTTTTTTTTTTTTTTTAAGATTTTATTTATTTGTCAGAGAGAGAGAGAGAGAGAGAGCGAGCGAGCGCGGGCGAGCACAGGCAGAGGCAGAGGGAGAAGCAGGCTTCCTGCCAAGCTAGGAGCCCGATGTGGGACTCGATCCCAGGACACTGGGATCATGACCTGAGTCAAAGGTAGCTGCTTAACCAACTGAGCCACCCAGGCATCCCAGTAACACTATTCTTTTTACAGTCTTTTAGTCTTTCATGAAGGAAGTACCCAATCTCACCTGTACAGAGTACATTATAGTCATTATTGATCTTATGTATGAGGCAGGCTTCTCTGCAAGGTTACTTAGCACTGTGGGATGAATGACACATTTGACTGAGTGACCAAGGACTTGTCGTCAAAGCCTCTGTTTTGTCTGAGCAAGCCCAGAAAAGAAGACATTGCTATACATACCTTTTAGAAGAAAGGTTATTTACCTATGAAGGGTTTATTATAATTGAATGGGCCATAAAAAAGATTGGGAGACCTTTAAAAATATGAAAGTAAAACATAATGATATAGCTAATTTGCAGTGTCTAACACAAGAGAGGACATTTTTGATCGTGGTTTGTGGAAAGGGCTAAACAGTTGTCCAATGAAAGTGACTTTCTAGAGAACCAATCTGGGTCAGCGAGGGCTAAACCAGGGTTGTTATCTTATCATTTCCTTGATATTTTGGTATATGACTGATAAGTACATTTGCTGCCACCTCCTGCTTCTGTACCCTTGCATGGTTAAGGATATTGCTAGGAGATTATGACCTTGTTTCTGAGCCCAGCTGTTTTAGCATTTTCCTCCAGATGCTCCCTCAGTTTAAGCAGAATCAGCATAGGCTTGAGGGATCAACTCCTGGTCATTTAGTGTGATCTTGAGCCACAATTTTTTGTGCCTCCATTTTTTTAAATCTGATATAAGATTAAGAGAGGTTGTCATAAAATATCACATGCACAATACATGTATTCAGGATTCAGTCAGGAGCCCACTCTACATAGACCCCACTCTATATGCCCCAAGAATAAATGGCTTTAATACAACAGTTGCAGGGTTGCATTGGAAGAACTGGGGAAGAAAAGATCAGAAGAGCCACCTCTGATCTCAGTCTGAAGTTACGGCAGTCAGTTCTAAACAGCTCCCTAGTAAGCTGCTATGAATCTCATCACTGTCCCTATGTCCGGTTGAGAGTGTCTCAGGAAACAATGCCAACTTTGCCTCTTCCGCTCATCCAGTTCATGTGAAAGCCACTCATTGGCAAATGGTAACTTGAAATCATGGAAGGAAGGGGATTCTGGGAAATGTAGTTCCTCCTCTGTGATGCAGAGAACTTATAAAGAGTAATGATGATGCTGAATTAAGCATGGCTAATAGGCACTTTACCTCCCACAAAATAAATACTTAAGAGGCATTTGAGTGGAAAGATGAATGTGGTAGAAAAGGCACTGGAATAGGCCTTTGTAAAATATTGATTTTACTGCTTACTACCTCAATAGCTTTGAACAACTGGCATTATCTTTTTAAGTTTCATTTTTCCCATTGGCTTCACCTTTATGAGGACTAAATGAGATAACGTGCGGAATGCAGCTTGATTTTGCTGTGCAAACACGGTCCGGTGCTTTTCCAGATAGTTGGCAGTATCAGAGTACTTAAAATAGTATTTCCAAAGGCCATGCAAATACACAGTACTATTTGAATAAACACTTCAGAAAATATTTGGTTGCAAAGGTCCCTACTACCATTACCTTAGTCATTTTTCTTTTGTTTATTCTTCCATTTACTCACTCCACAAGAACTTGCTGAATCTCTTTATGAGGCTTAAATCAAAGAGGATAAACTGTCATGTGGTGACAAATAAAAGAGGGGCTTTTTCAGATAGACTTGCCACCTTCTCTCTGGCCTCTAACTTCTGAAAAGGCAATATTTGAGCAGAAACTTGAAGGAAAGTGAGAAACCAAAGTTAGAAGGAAATTTGTGGGGACACATTTCCAAACAAGAAGAAGAACAAGTGTAAAGTTCTTGAGGATGGAAGTGGAGTGCTTGTGATATCACAGCCAGAAATAAGAAATATTTAGGAATTTTTACTGGAGATGTTTATATTCTCTTTGGATAATGCATAAGTATATATTCTTGTAATTTATTTCTTATTATTGGGGAGGGATTCATTTTACATGCTAGAGCTTAGTTTTACATTTTAAAAGTAGGTACCATTTTAACTATCCATAACAAATATACTGATGGATTTTTATCAACTTCTGCTTAACATTTTCTTTTTCACCCGGTAATCTTTCAATTTATTTTTCTTCTTTCTGAAATACATTCTTTATACTCTCTTAAGTTAGTTATTCTTGTTGTTGTTATTACTATTACTGCTTTTATTTTTCTTAAGTGATAGGTTAGCTAGGTATAAAATTTTACGTTACTAGTTATTTTCTCTCAGCTCTTGGAAGATCGTATTGAATATTATTAGATTGTTTTCTAGCTTCAGCTATTGCTGTATGAAGATTTTCCCAACGTAAGGATTATCCCCAGTAGATTCATGGTCTTTTCTTTTCGGTAGCCTAAGATTTTTTTCTTTTTTCCCCTAATGATCTGCAATTTTGCAGTATATTTCTAGATGTGGAATGTATTGTTATGTATCTTCTTTGGTATTCAGAATACATTTCAGGTCTGAAAATTTGTGGGTTTTTTTTGAATGTCTCTGCTATTTATCTTCAGGTACTGTTCATCTGTAATTCTGTCCCTTGCTTTCATTTAGAAATCAATTTGAACTTCCATTAGAGCCTCTCAGATTAACCTCTGCCTCTTAACTGCTATTCATCTCTGTGTGATGCACTTTAAGTGAACTCATCAGTTCTTAAAATTCTCTAGTTCTGGGACAGCTGGGTGGCTCAGTTGGTTAAGCATCCAGCTTCAGCTCTGGTCATGATTTCAGGGTCCTGGGATCGAGCCCTGTGTTGGGCTCTGTGCTCAGCTAGAAGATTATTTCTCTCTCCCTTTGCCATTAACCCTACCCCATGTCTCTCTCTCTCTCAAATAAATAAAATCTTAAAAAAAAAAAAAAGAAAAACTTTAGTTCTGGCTTTGTGAATATTTCAGCATTTATACAATTTATTGAGACCAGTATGATCATGTTTTTTTTTAATTCCTAAGACTTCTAATAAGCTTTTTATGTAGTCACTTTTTTCATTCTTTATTTCTCCACATTTTATTTTGTAATATCTTTTCTATCTTGAAAAAGATGAACTGAGCATCTCATAACTATCCTCATTTTAAAGACTGCCAATTGAGCTCCCCCAAATTTTATTTTTATTTTGATTTTAAATTTATATTATAATTTTATATAATATATATACATATTATATAAATTTTATATAATTTTATATAATATATATACATATTATATAAATATATAATATATATAATTTATAAAAAATGTTTATATTTTATTTGTAATAAATCAATGTTTTAGTTGTTGATTTTCTGGGTTGTCAACATTGATTTTCTTTGGCCTTTATTCATGTTGGGTTTAGAGAGAGTCCTTGCTTCAGTTTCTGGCTTAGATACTAAGATTGGCTTCCACCTGCTGTCTCACATGTAGTGTTTCTAAACCCTACTCACCTTGCCACAATTCTGGAGCCACAGTTCTGGCCACCCTGTCCCAGAACTCAGAAAGCACTGAGTTTCAGCTCTACTATTCCTTTGCATTTCTGTACTTTTAGTACATGGATGTATTTCTATTGTTGAGCTGAGCTATTTCTAATTGATTTTATCTGCCATTGCCTTATTTTTGGAAAAGAAGTTGTGTTTAAGTGTGAATTTACAGAGCCACCTTTTTTTTTTTTAAGATTTTATTTATTTATTTGACAGACAGAGATCACAGTAGGCAGAGAGGCAGGCAGAGAGAGAGAGGAAGAAGCAGGCTCCCTGCTGAGCAGAGAGCCTGATATGGGGCTCGATCCCAGGACCCTGAGATCATGACCTGAGCCAAAGGCAGAGGCTTTAACCCACTGAGCCACCCAGAAGCCCCTTTACAGAGCCATCTTAATGAAACATCTTATTAAAACTTATTTAAATGTCTTATGTTTCCATAATTCATCATTTTCTTCAGAGATCTTAATAATTCATGTTCTCAGGTTTCCTCTTGAATGTATAAACTGAGCTATGCATATTCCGGGACAAGCTTGATTTTAACTCCTTTATTTCAATAAAGAGTATACATGTAGTAACTAAGTTTATTTATTTTTATCATGCTTTGTTCCCCCAAAGATTTTAAGTGTAATTTAAGTATGGCTTATGTTGCATTTCTTTCTTAGAATTTTTAAAATAAATTCAGGTGTCAACTAGCTGGCTCAGTCGATTAAGTGTCCAACTTTTGATTTTGGCTCAGGTCGTGGTCTCAGGGTCTTGGGATCAAGCCCTACATCAGACTCCATGCTCAGCACAGAGTCTGCTTGTCCCTCTTCCTCCCACTGCTCTCTCTCTCTTTCTCTCTCAAATAAATGAATTAAATGTTTCTTGAAAATAAATTCAGATATTAGCAATGCTTTTTGGCAGAAAATGTAGTATAGTTGTTTCGGTTCTCTAAAAATAACTATTTAAAATCCAAAGCCACACTACATAGCTCTCATGTCCCCAGACAATTATTTTCTCATTTGTCACTGAAGCTTTGGCCCTTTCCTTGCCAAAAATAACCCATTAAATTGGTCGTTGGAGTGTCTGTACTTGTAACTTGACTATACTGAAGTCTGCCAATCTTCTGTTTCACCAGTACTAAAGGATTCACCACCAAGAATGATGTAATCAGCCCAACATGGTTCATAATATCTGGGTTTAAAAATGTATTCAGAAAAAAAAAAAAAAAAAAGATTTTCACTGCAACCCAGGAATTTTTCATGCAAAACTGGGGAGTATGTAGAGGTGCTATTTGGGACCTCTTGGCTATTTCCATTTCAGTGTCCTGAAAGATGCAGGTACATAGGAACACATTTAATTTGTGCTGATAAAGATGTCTACCTCATTTGGAACAAGTCGTCTTCTTCATCTTTTTTTTTCCCCCTAACCTAAATCATTTGGGCTGTTCACATTTTTAAAAAGATAAATGGTGGGGCACCTGGGTGGCTCAGTGGGTTAAGCCTCTGCCTTCGGCTCAGGTCATGGTCTCAGGGTCCTGGGATTGAGCCCCACATTGGGCTGCCTGCTCAGCGGGGAGCCTACTTCCTCCTCTCTCTCTGCCTGCCTCTCTGCCTACTTGTGATCTCTCTCTCTCTGTAAAATAAATAAAATCTTAAAAAAAAAAAATTTTGAAAAATAAGATAAATGGTTTTCAAGGCATGGGTATCATTTGGAGATTTAAAAAAATGGCTACATCAACAGTTGATTGTGTATCTTTGACAGGCAACTGCATTGATCTAAAGGGAGGGATGAGTTCTTCCTTTTTTTTAATACTTGAAGTTAATGTGTCATCTTAAAACTTTGTTTTTTGAGTACCCTTCATGTTTAGTGAGAATAGGATCTACAGCAGGACAGAGCTTCTAGGACTCTGGTAGTGAGCGTCCATAGACCTTCTCCGACAGTCCGTCACTTACAGGACAGGATCCTCATCACTCAACTCAGCAGGCCATAGGAAACTGCCTGGCTGATAGTATTTCTGTTATCTCTTTTAATAAAAACTTAATTTCCTTTCTTCCTTCTTAGACTGTCAGATATCAGCCCGTTATTTGTTTTCCTGACAGCTACCGGTCAGCTTGTGAGCACCCAAGACCGGCTGTTCTGATTCCCACCATTTCTTCCCTCCACCTCCCCATCCTCCTGTTCTGGCCAAGCCGTGGGAGAATGTGAGTCTGGGGCTGTTCCCTGGCAGGGCCAGCAGAGTTTCCATAAACACAGCACCGCTTGGCACCAAGAAGATGCTGAAGGAGCAGCTACAGCGTGTACAGCCAAAAGCACTTGTGGAAATCCTAGGAATGTTAACCAAAAGAATTGCCCCGAGTCCCCAAACGCTTTTCTCCCAGAACACTTAGCATACTGTGCGGCTGGACAAACAGCTCTTTCAACGGCCTGGGGCTTTCAGCCTGTGGTTTGAAGACTGACAGGATGTGGCAGGCCTGACTCTGGGTAATGTAGGACGATGCAACAAAATGCATCAAATTAGAAAATGGAAACTTTTCTTTCCCCGAACTGTAATTTAGCTGTCACTTGGCTTTAAAGCAGCTGAAAACAATTTTTTGAAAGTGAATGTTTATTTCCTGAAGTTTTGTGAATAATTATAGGCCTATTCTCTACATGTTCGACATTCCACCCGCCTTTCCCATAACTCTGACTGCAGTGGCGGTTCCTAGCAGCGCATATGGCAGGCCTTGGCGTCGAGAGGCTGCTATTGAACACATGGCACCTTTGATCTGAGGCGTGTGACGTGTCTTACCTACAACTCCCTCCCCGTACCCAACACACTGCCAGTGTGTGTGTGTGTGTGTTTGTGTGTGTGTGTGTGTGTTTCCAAGTTCATTTTCTCATTGCACTGAGAAGGATCTACTGGGAAAATTCCTGATTTTACATCTGTCTTACCACAGGAAGAGAAGGGCAGTGTAATGAATTTTTTATGAGCCATGTTGCCAAATGTTCACTGAGAAACCTTTGCCTTTCTAGGGGAAGCTTTTGACCCCACGTGGTGAGGGAGTTTGTAACCTGATGCTATTGTTAGAATAATTATAGTCTAAGGTTTTCCTGTCAGCGCCCAAGTTAGCTCAGTAAGCGCATATATTTTGAAATTCTTATACCTCGTCCTCTTAAGATCCATGCTCTGGAAAATGAGGTGCTTGAAGGCCAATGAGTTGGTCATAAAACAACTTTTATGTTGCCAAAAGGAAAGACTTAGAGGTATATGTGCATATCAAGTTTGGCAGAGACGAGTGTTATATACCTTTAAGAGATTTATTGATTGGACATTTATCAGGATTTCTTGATACAGGAATTCATTTGAATATTATTTCTGTTCAGCATGAAACTGATATTGGGAAATGAGATTATTATAATTAATAAAAGTATTCTTTTCTTGGCATTGCATGGCATTTTAGGGAAGTATATTTTATCAGCGTCTTTCATATGATTTCTCTTTACACTCTCAATTTTCAGGGAAAATACTGTTGTTATTTTTATTTTCCAGAGGGGGAAATTAAAATTCAAAGAAATTTCATGGGTGTGAGGCCGAACCTGCATATGAGAAGATTTTGGGGGCACGCCTCTTAAAATGCAAGGTCGGTTTCATAGGAAACAACTTTTGCCTATCACCTATCACCAAATGTTGCATATGACTCCTAGTGTTCGTTTTCTGAACCCGCTTTGGTACTTTCCTATTTTTTATTCTGCCATCCCAGGACGGTAAAGATTGGTTGCTCTATTGTGTGTTGTTTAGGAACATTTTCTGTAGCTCGTCATTATTTCAAGATAAATTTGGCTCCAAGCTTCCTGTGCAGCAGAGATAGAATGAGAACTGTTGACAATGTGCATGTGTTGTTTTGGATAACACTGTGAGACTCCAGGTACTTAAAATTAACACAGATTTGCACTGGCTTAAATTTAACAGTACCCGTGTTTGAGCTGGCAAGGTGAACATGGACATTTTAGAAAATCAGTCTTGGAAAAAATGCATCCCTAACTTTTATTCCCCATAACTATGAGTGAGAGTCGATACTTTGTATCAGTCATTTTACTTTTAAATCAGTGAAACTGATACGGTGGTAATAAATTAGCATATGAGTTATTGTCTCCAAAACATACATTTGTTACCTATGTACCTAATTCATCTCAGGGGACCTACCACTTAACTTCTCAGAGAAGTACCTTTCCATGATGCTTCGTTTTATAGTACTCATTGCTTTGGAGAAAAAACAGAAATTGGGAGTGGGGGGTCAGTGTAAGAAGGAGCTTTTCTATTTAACAGATATTCAGAACACATGTAGAAGGTGGTGAAAGCAGGTCTATGAGCTGTCTCCCCTTATTATCAGCACCTGGATGATTTCACGCAAATTAGTGCGGACACCCGAGCTGTCATAGACCATCTACCTACTTGGCAGTCACAGAGTCGATTGCTGTTGGCCACTTTGGTTTAAAGAC
Organism: Lontra canadensis; assembly: GCF_010015895.1. Classification (NCBI taxonomy): domain Eukaryota; kingdom Metazoa; phylum Chordata; class Mammalia; order Carnivora; family Mustelidae; genus Lontra; species Lontra canadensis. The sequence goes on along the minus strand of NW_022630998.1, from coordinate 1,900,724 downwards.
GTAACTATGCTCTGGCTCACATCTCATATCCAGACTTCAGACTTGCATATCTCATTGCTTACTCGATGTCTGTTTAGATACCTAATAGAAATTTTTAATTGAAATGCCCCCAATGGAACGCCTAACCTTTCCTCCACTCTTGGTTCTATCTGCAGTGTTTTCCATCTTAACGAAATAGCCCCTGCCACCTTCTACCTGCTCAAGCCAAAACCCTTGAAGTTGTCCTTGTCTCCTTCCTTTTCTCCAACCCCAGCTCTCATCTATCAGAACATTTTCTTGATTCTACTTCCCAGTGTAGCTAGAATCTAAATTATAAACTCACAATCTCGGTACCATCTCTGGGCTTCAAGCCACCCCCAAATCTCACCTTTGTTTTTACCATAGCGTGTTCATTGGTCTCCCTGCTTTGATTTTTGTCTCACATAAAGCTGAATGAATCTTTTATTTACTTATTTTAAAGATGTATTTATTTATTTGAGAGGGGGTGGGGGAAGAGGGGCAGAGTGCAAGTAGGGAAGGGCAGAGAGAGAGAGAGAGAGAATCCCAAGCAGACTGCAGGTTGAGTTAAGAGCCCATGGCGGGTCTTGATCTCACTACCCTCAGTTCATGACTTGAGCTGAAACCAAGAGTTGGATGCTTACCCCACAGAGCACCCAGGTACCCCGGCAGAGGGAGTCTTTTAAAATGAAAGTCACATTATGTCATTCTTGTGGGGAGAACCCTGCATTAGCATTGGCTTTCCATTTCACGTGACTAAAACTTCATTTCTTGCCATAAAATTTCATTTCTTTAATTACCTAGAAAACCCACATGGTAATATTCCACCCACCTGTGTTCCTATGTGTGTGCATGCATACACACACACACACACACACACACACACCACTTCTTATCAATTCTCTGGTCTCTTCCTCTACTGCTCTCCCCTTTGCTCACTCTGCTCTAGCCACCCTGGCCTTGACCTTGACATGTCAGGCATAGGTACACTCCAGGGCCTTTGCACAGGTTACCATCTCTGCCTAGAATACCCTCATGCCAGCAAGGCTCACTCTCATCTATTTCAGGTCTTTATCAAACTTACCTTCACAACGAGGCTGCCCCGACCTAAAATCTCCTGCCACCAACTCTCCAGCACCCCTGATCTGTTCTTTTGTCTTTTCTCCTCCATAATCTTCTATTGTATTTTCTCATGATTTATTCTATCGTGTAATGTCTTTCTCACTTTACTTCAATACACGCTCCCCAGGAAGAAGAAGGACTCTGGCTGCATTTCGTGCACTGATACATTCTAAGCACCTAGGGTCATGTCTGCATGTGGTAGGTGCTGAACAAATATAAGCTGAATGAAAGAAAGAATCAGAACAAGTTTGGGCTGGACCTGTGTTACTAGCAATTTGGAAATTCCTGACTTAGACGTTCTGTCCTGGCCGACATGAGTCGGAGATACGTGAATGCTAGTGCTAACTCACAACTCTATGTCTACAATGTGCAATATGGTGGAGATTGAAATGAAAAGATAGGGACCCCAACCAGAAAGAGGGAGAGGTGGTTGGCCACACCAAACAAAGCAATGGCAAGGGCACTATACTGTTCAGGGCAAAATGTTAATTTCTGTAAGGATTCCGAGGCAGAAGACAACAGTAATGGTAGGAATCATGATACACGGTTCCCTAGAACAGAAAAGGATTTTAAAATTGAACGACATAGTACATTTTTTCATTGTCTTTAGAAGGCTCTGTCATGTATTACATTTATTCACTTGGTTGTTTTAGGGAATTCTGGTTTTTCATCAAAGGAATCTGTGACGTTAGCTTCCAAACTGGCTGATGGAGGCCTCTAACCAGAAAGGAGGGCTTGTTCACAGATTTCATGTTCTGCTAATCTACGTACATCAAGAATAAGCTGGTGGGGAGAAGGAGAAGGGTGTATATGATTTTCATTCTGTATTAAATCAACCATGTCGAGACTCCGGGATATCATATGGCAAGGGACGTAGTAACTTCAGGCTTGTCAGGTTTTCCTGGGAGGGCAGTAGCTGAGTCAGGCAAGCACAAAAGCCACATAATCACCATATTCATGACTTAGAGTTCATCTCCACTGGTATCGATTGGCAAGCACTTTCGGAGAGAAAGTAGTGAGAGTGTCGCTCTCAGAGAAAAGCTTCAATGTATTAGTGAGTTAATTGAAAGTCTTCAGCACATGTCAGGCTTCAGGGGACCCAAGGACAAACCTGGCTGAAATTTATCAAAGGTGGAAAGAGAAGAGAGTCAAGATCATCTGCCATTGCTTCTGTTTTATGACTTTTACCTCGTGTTCCACCCTATTTTTTCGCAACTCCTGTCTGGTGTGTATGCTTGTAACATTTGTTGTGGTTCACTGTGCTTTAATGATAGAATGAAAATGGGTTGGGAGGGTAGTTGCCATGATTTGCTAAGTGGGGATGCGAAAAATAGGAACCACTTAAAAGTAAGGATGAGGAATTCAACATTCTGTGTCTTCATGCTGGGAATGTTAATGCTCTGAACAGAGAGGTATCCTAAAAGAGCAGTGAAGAACTTAAAGAGGAAGGAGGGAGTTTGGATTTGGGGCAGGAAATGAAAAAACCAGGCTGGGGGTGTAAAGGAGAGGGAAGCAGAGCAATGATAGGAGACAGTTATGAAACATAAGCAGGCCATAGTAAAGATTGCATGAGAACAACGGGGAATTCTTCTCTGCAGAGTAGTAAGAACAGAAGTCTGGTTCCAGCATATGTCAGAGGAAAATGGAGGCTTATCTGAGAAGTTCAGCAGCAAAAGGGGAAAAAAAAAAAAATACAGCAGTAGCTGGAAAGGGCAGCTGGGTCAAGAGAACATTTTGTAGGAGAGGAGAGAACTGTACTTGTTTGATGGCGGAGGGAGACGGCTGTGGGAAGGGTTTGAAGGTGCCTGAGAGGGTGGGCGGGCAGAAATTGAGAAATAGGGTCTTGGCGGGACTGGGAAGAGAGGAGCAGCATGGCGCCAAGAGGGGCTCTGAGCTTTAGAGGAGAAGACTTGTTTCTTGAGATAGAGACAAGAAAAGAAGGGAGAAAGTCATGTCCCCGAGTCAACATAACTTAATGCGCCTGCAGATGGTGGCTTGATCTTGGCAATGATATAAATGCTAACGGCAGTATCTGAGGGAGATAGGAACTCCATTCTCTTTTATTACCACTGTATCATGATGACAAAAGCAAATTCTTAGGCCCATCCATAATTAAAGTATATTTCTTCTTCCCTGGTTTAATTTCCAGTGATTTTTTTTTTTCCAGAGTATGTTTATTTCTTTGGGAGAGAGTGGGCAGAGGAAAAGACAGAGGGAAATGCAGACTCTTCACTGAGCAGGGAGCCCAATGTGGGACTGACCCTGAGATCATGACCTTAGCAAAACCCTTAACCAACTGAGCCACTCAGCTGCCCCAGAATTTCTAACCCTCATTTTTACCAAAATTGCTTCTCATCAGCTGTCTTATTCTTCCTCTTCATTTTTATATGCTTGAACAGCAGGTTACATCAGTGTCCCACATACCCCCCTTCCCCCAACCCAACTCCCCCGTCCCTGTGGAGTGGCCTCTCCCTCTCCTATGTTACTCTGGTTCTTCTCTTCAGGGAAAGGAATCATCCTGTCTCTTTGGATAAGTATCACCAGAAATGAATGGTGTTTGATTCTTACCTGTGTTGTCATCCTTTCTTGATTTTCGGTTTGATTTTTCCTTAGAGCATGATGTATTTGAGGATTAATAATAGCACTTTTCCTTCCTTTCATCATGTTCTGTTTTTTTTTTCCATTTTCAAATGTGAGTCATTGAAACCAACGGGTTCCAGAGCGGAGGCACAGGGCCCCGTGGATGAGCAAGACAAAATACAGAAAGGAAGTATTAAATTTTCCCTCTTTTCTATCTGAATGAACTTTTCCTAATACTTAGCCTTTGGAATGATCCAGACCTTCTTACTGAGTTCATAGATCATATTATCCTATATCACACAGGCTCCATAGACGTTGAGTGTCACGGGGTATATTGCTGTTCATGTGTGCCAGGCTTAGTAAGTCTGTGCTTTTTGCCACCCATTTTAATGGAAGACCATTCTTCATTTAAAAGTGCAAGTGACTTTAAAAGGTTATGGCAGAAAAACCATGGAGCAAAGGTTGCACTCATAATGCAAGCATGGGCAAACAACTAGACCTTGGCAGAGTTGTCACTATTACTTTTCAAGTGAGCTCAACATCAGCCAATATTCATTTAAGAAAAAAACAAACAAACAGGCTATAAAAAGATCTGACAAGTACTTAGCCAACAACATTGAAATTGCTAAGAAGCCTGTTGGAACTATCGTTTTATGCATAGCAGTATTAGAAATGGTTCTAATCTCAAGTGTATATGCCCTTAGATACCAGTTAATAATGATACTACATGCATATAACTTATAAATAAATAAATATGCATGTATTGGGGGATTTTTGCTCAACATCTTTTTACAAATAAGAGTATGCCATAACAGTTTGACGACCTCTGATCTAGTGCATTTTTTATTGGAGAATAGGAATACTTTGGGGTTTTTTCATGAAATGACGAAACACTAAGGTCCCTCTAACATTCAAATGTAGCATTGAGAATAGAAGATTTTTGGGGATTTTAAAAATATACTTATTTCGGGACGCCTGGGTGGCTCAGTTGGTTAAGCAGCTGCCTTCGGATCAGGTCATGATCCCAGCATCCTGGGATCGAGTCCCGCATCAGGATCTTTGCTTAGCGGGGAGCCTGCTTCTCCCTCTGCCTCTGCCTGCCACTCTGTCTGCCTGTGCTCACTCTCTCTGACAAATAAATAAATAAAATCTTTAAAAAATTTAAAAAATATATATATATATATATACTTATTTCTCCTTAAACCACTACACAGCAAAATTCAGAAGTTTCCTTACAAATGCCCCCAAGGATATAGACAGATGCTCTGGCAAACGGCCATGTAGCACAGGCACCGATTTGTAGGTTGGGTTCCTGTTTGCTTGGCATATCATAGTATGTCCAGATATCTACTGCAGAATATGGGCCTTGGAATTTAATTTCATGTCTGCCATGTTTTAAATGTCCTAATTCTCAAGTAGCATTTTTATCTGCTTCAATAATCGACATGGCCATTTGGAACCTCAGTTTTCTCCTTGGAACACTATCAAAAGCTGTCTTCTCAATGGTTCTGCTGTGCAGGGTGACAAAAACTTTAATAATTTTGTCCTCCACGGGAACAGAGCCCTGACCAAGACCACCAGGCACACTTTGTTTGCCAGGATGACATGACAGGTTGCTATTTTCCCATGAGTTATTATGGGGGCGTAATCACAAAAGGAATTCCACGGACCACCAGTGATTCATGTGGACTCTTTTTTTTTCTTTTTATAGATTTTATTTATTTATTTGACAGATGGAGATCACAAGTAGGTAGAGAGGTAGGCAGAGAGAGGGGGGGAAGCAGGCTCCCTGCTGAGCAGAGTAGCTGGACATGGGGCTCGATCCCAGGACCCTGAGATCATGTCCTGAGCCGAAGGCAGAGGCTTAACCCACTGAGCCACCCAGGCACCCCTTACGTGGGCTCTTATATCTAGCCAAAATTTTGTAAACTCTCTTTCTTTCCAAGATTTTAAAAGCTCTGTGAGAGTTCCCATGTATAAATACCATTATAGTTTAAAATGAAAGTGAACCAGTTTTGTATTTTGTTAGTATTTTGTTTAGAAAGTTAGAAGCTAGACCCATGAATCATTAGCATGTTCTCATCTGCTTGGTGATGAAGGCTATTCCACTGAAAAGACTATTATGATTTGTTTAATTATAAAAGTAATGTTTAAAATAGAAGGTATCTCCAGCAATGATGGCTTTGATTTACGTAGTTCCTGTTTAAAAGTTTTTAAGGTACTTTAGAGACTTATTAATTCTCACATTTGTCCCTGGAGTGGATAATGAACAGACTGAGAAAATTGAAGCAATGAAGTCACACAGTGCTCCTAAGGTTCATTAGTAGGCAATGAAGAAACAAAGAATATAATCAAGAATCACCCTGTGACAGAGTTCCACTAGACCCAAAAGCTTTCTAAGCAGTATAGTTAGAGGGTTTTAAATAATGATGTTTTAATACATTCCCTACCTGATAGAACTATTGTCAACTAGCCTGTGTCCTCTCAAACCATCTTTGTGTGGACAACATGATTTTTAAAAACACATGTCTTCTGAAGTAGTAATGTGATACCACCTCTAAATAATGACTCTGAGACACATCCTCTTAGGATAAATATTTACTTAAACAGCTAAGATAAACCTCTTGGGGGCAATCTAGACTTTAACATTAGGAAGGTAGTGGGGCTTGCAGGAGAGCTCAGAGAACACTCACTCTGCCCAGGAGCTCCAAGCTTTAATCATCCAAAATTGACAGTAAGGTCGAAGAGCCAAGAGAACTGCCCTAAGGCACTGAGACCCTTCTTAAGTTTAAGTCTATCTGCTTTCTAAAGAATAGAAAATGTGGAGGAAAGATGGCAAAGTGTCTCCTGAGGTGCACAAAACAGTTGCTGGTGAGACTAGAAAGGAAAGAGACTCTACAGAGTAATCCCCAAAATCTTGTAATGGGCAGTATAATATGGTGACGCACATCACAGTTCTGAAAGCTGGTGGCTTGGATGTGAAGCGTGGACATATTTCTGGAATATTGTCAGTGTTCAGATTTCAGTTCCTGCTGATAAGAAAGCTGTCATCCCATCTTCAAAATAGTTCAAGCCAGTGGTGAACTGAGTCGAACTAAAACAGCAGCCAAGTCCAGATCCAATAAACACACTCAGCCCACCTCCAGTAGCTTCACATGAAAGGAGCCTGCACCTTCTAAAAGTAAATACAATTTTAGATTCTTCTTTTCTTTTCTATAAAATGTCTGGCATAGGGGTGCCTGGGTGGCTCAGTGGGTTGAGCCTCTGCCTTCAGCTCAGGTCATGATCTCAGGTTCCTGAGATCGAGCCCTGAATCAGGCTCTCTGCTCAGTGGGGAGCCTGCCTCCCCCCCACTCTCTGCCTGCCTCTGCCTACTTGTGATTTCTCTCTGTGTTAAATAAATAAAATACTTTTTTAAAAATGTCTGGTGTGTACTTCAAGATCACAAGACACACAACAAAGATAGAAAATGGCACCCATGGTCAAGAGAGGAAGTAGGCAATAGTAATAGGTTCAGAGATGGGCCAAATGTTGGAATCATCAGAGCAGCTTTAAAATATGTATGCTAGAGAAGATGAAAGATATAATAGAAATGGTGCACAACATTCTATGAGTAGAATTCTATGGATTTTTAAAATTCTATGGATTTTTAAAATCCAACTAAATAGGATACTAGAAATGAAAAATGTAACATCAGGAAGAATTCATTAGATAAACTTGAGAGAAGATTGCACACAGTAGAGGAAGATTTCAATAAATTTGGAATAGCCAATAGAAAATACCTAACTGGAAAAAAAAAGAGTAATAAGAAAGGCAAAGACCGTCCGAGATCTGTGGGAAAATAGCAAGTAATTCAAGAAGGAGAGAAGAAGGACAATGGGGCAGAAGTAATATTTGATAAAATGATAGTTAAGAACTTTGTAGAATTGAGGAAAGATCCAAACACTTAGCAAATCTAAGGAGGATAAATACAGAGAAAACCACATTGCAGTCAGTTACTAAAAACCAAAAATAAAAGGCAATGCTTAAGAGTAGCTGGAGAAAAAAGACACATGTGTCTAAAATGAGGAGGAGATAGGAGATAGGAGAGAAGATAGTTATGTTTTCACTTAGAAATAGTGGAGGCCAGTAGACAAAGGAAAGACATCTTGAAAATCCTGAAAGAACAAAACAGTTCTGTCAACCTAGCATTTTATAGCTAGCAAAAATATCTTCAAAAAAGGAAAACAACATTATTATATTTTCAAATGGAAGAAAGTTGAAATGGTTTATTTCCAGGAGACCTTCACCATGGAAATGGAGAAGAAATTCTTCAGGCTGAAGCAGATAATACCAAACGGAACTCAAGAACTAGCTTTTTTTTTTTTTTAATCTTTTTATGTTATGGTTATATGTGTTTGTTTCTTTAAGAGACCAAGTGTTTAATGCAAAAACAGTAGTGATGTATTGTAAGGTTTTTAACATATATCAAAGTAAAGTAGAAGATACATACAGAAGAAGTAAAAAAGAAAAAGTGATGGTGGGGAGGGGTACATGGAATACTATTATACAATTTTTACTGCTTATAAATTAGTATACGACTATTTGAAAGAAATAGAAATGCACAATATATTCAGATACACTATTAAAATTTTACATAAAATGTGTAGCTTAACAATTAGTACACAAAACAAAATAGAATTCTCAGTAAATCTACTTCTTCCCCAAAATGACAGGAAAAGAGTTGCAGAGATGCAAAGTACAAATGGAGTAAATAGAAACTGAGTATCAGGAGTGCCCAGGTGCCTTAGTAGATTGAGCTTCTGCCTTTGGCTCAAGTGATGATCCCAGGGTTCTGGGATGGAACCCCTACTTGGACTCCCTGCTCTGAGGAGAGACAGCTTCTCCCTCTGCCCCTTCTCCTGCTTGTGCTCAGTTGTTCTCTCTCTCTCTCTTTCACAAATAATTAAAATCTTTAAAAAATAAGAAGGAAAAAAGTGAACACTAAATGGGGAAATTAAAGGACAACATAAATAATAATATTAAATATAAATTGACCAAAAGCTTCACTTAAAAAGCAAAGATTTATAGACTAGGTTAAAAAGCAAGACCTGGCTATTAACTGTCTACAGAAAATATAGGTTAAAATGAAAAGGGAATGAATATATATAAACTATGTAACTATTAAATATAAAAAAGGCAATAGCTATATTAATATCAAGACAAAGAAAATTACTAGAGATAAAGACCTTCTGTATTGGCAGAAAGATTAATTTTTCAAGAAGATGTAACTTTTCAGGATAAAAATCAGTATATATTTCTATAAAATTGGTATAAATTGATATATATTGATTCTATGAAATTGGTAATGAGATGGAAGTAACAATTACAATAGTAACATCAAAAAACATCAAATATGTAGAAATCTACAAAATATGGAAAAGGCCTTTTAACTGAAATTAGAGACATGGGTGAATGAAACTAAAGAAGACTTACGTAAATGGAAAGATGCAAAATGTTTTTGGATGGGTGGAAACAACATTGTTCATTTTCCATAAGTTTTATATAGATTGAAAACAGTGTCAGAATTCCAGCAGACCAATTTTTTTAGAAGAAATTAATAAACTGATTCTAAAATTCATGTGGGATGCAGAAGACCTAAGATAAGCAAAACAACACTGAAAATTCCAGAAACTTACCTTACCTGTTTTTATGATTTCATAAAGCTATGACAATCAAGACTGTGTACTTTGACACAATGTTAGAAAATGTTTAATGGAGAAGACCTGGAATTCCAGAAACAGAAAAAAAACACACACGGTAAATTGAGTTTTGATCAAGGTATCAAGTCAATCCTAAACTATGGCCAAAATATTTTGAAGAGATGTTGCTTGGACAGTTGGAAATGAACTATAATCCAATTCTCATTCCATTTATGGGCATTAATTGAAGTTGGTCATAGGTGCAGATATGAAACTCCGAATCATAAAATTCCTTGAAGAAGACAGTAGGAGAATATCTTTATTGCCCTGAGATAAAGTTCTAAGCATGAAGACAAAAATTAATAGATTGGGCCTCCTCAAAATTAAGAATATTTGCTCACCAAAAGACACCATTTAAAATGCATAGACAAGCCACAAACTAGGAAAAAAATTATTGCTGCCAAATTACCTGAATTTAAAATGATACCCAGAATACCTGACAAGCACCTGCAGATCAGTAATAGAAAGACAAATACCCCCGCTCCCAAAAAAGTGAGAGAAAAGCTGAAGGACTTGACGGAAGAATATGTGAATTGTCACAAAGCTCATGAACAATTCACTCACCGTCATCAGTCATCAGGGCTATGCCATTAAAACCACAATGAGATACCACGCAAAGGAGCAACAAAGGCTTCTAGAACTATAGAGCAGTAAGTGAGAGCCGCTCTGATACCTAAAATTTTGATCACATCTCTCAGTTACCCTGAGAGTCTGATCCAAAGGGTTCAGCAACCACAGGCCACTTAGGTTAAGGTCCCAAGTCAGTAAGGTGAGTTTTAATACCTTATCTGGCTGTCCTTTTAACATTCCCTAGAAATTGAGTCTTAATGGTCAGTCAGGAATTTTATAGTGGGTGCCAATGAGTCTGCCATTTGGGCCCTCTTCTACTCCCAGAGGAAGATGAGGTAATCTGCGTTCTAAGACCCTCTCCCCCCCCCCCCGCCCCCCCCCCCCCGCCGGTATCCTGCCCCCAGGGAAATTGACCTGGCCTGAAACAATCCTTTTCTTCTGCTAACAACTTTTTTGTTCCACTGTCCTTGTAAAAACCTTCCATCCTTCCATTTTGTATAGTACTTTGGAGTTCTCTTTTTGGTAGATGGAATGCTGTCCAACTCATGAATCATTTAATAAAGCCAATTAGAACTTCAAAACATACACACACACAATGCGATACCATTCATAGTCACAAGAATGACCGAAATGAAAAGAGAGATTGACATCTCTAAATGTTGATCATTAAAACGAAATTAAATCTTTTTGTTTTTATCTTTAGTTTCATTAAAAAATAAATTGCTCATCTCTGCACTCAGGCAGATTTTTTAGAATTCTCCCTTCATCGACCTCAGGGTTTCTTATCACTGATAAACAGACCCAATTGAAAATTCCTAGAAGGTATTTTGTCATGAGTTTTAACTGTTGAGATCATGCACAGACACAAAAGGAAACCATCTCAACAACAACAAAATGCTCTCATTTTATCTGGAGATTCAAATACATATACTTTGTCAAATATGAAAGCTGAATTTTAAAACATCGCAGAATAACAACGTCCCTAGAATTCATTTAGAATTATTCTGTCCGTATGATCTATTTGTGGGAAAAAAAAAATCCATGAACTTTAACTGATAATCAGCCCACAACATACAAAGAAGAGGAATGGCTAAATAAAATGGGGAAGAGAGGAACAATCACATTAATTCTGCTATAGCTTCAAAGAAGAAAATCAGAAAAAATTGAAAATCCTTAAGAATATAGTGTTTTCATAGTGAAGATAAAGACGGAATGAAAAAAGATAAGAAACAAATGGAAGACTGATTTTCATTTATTCAGAATAATTCTATTCCTCCTAATGAGTTCCATTCTCATCATTTAAGGGCAGGACCTCTTAGTCTTTATCCCTAAGTTCAACTATATAGTGATGTGAATCAGGGATTGGGAAGTTCCTCTCATCTTGCTACTTAGAAATACTCTACTACTTGACAAATAATCTGTGATGAGAAATATGAAGTATTTATTAACACAGAGCCATTCAGAGTTATTGATGAAAAGGAAAGATCCATCATATAATTCCCAGGGCAATGAAGGAGATTCTACTTTATTGATTCTGTAGTTAATAGAATCAGTCATTTATATGACCTGTTAAAAAATGATTTATATTTGAATGATGAATTTTATTTGGCCACTTTGAATTTTTTTGATGTCGGGAAGGAAAACATTTTGCTAAAATGAATAATTTGTTCTTTTTTTTTTTTTTTTAAACTCGGAGTGTAATTCACGTGACAAGAATGAGTCGAGAAGTAGTTAAAACACAGTCATGGAAAAGAAACAACTGAGTCTTTAGCAAACAATCTTCTTGGCTTGAAATAAAGCTGGGTAACCAACTGTTGTATTCTGCTTTGATCATAATATTCCCTCTTCTTCCCATGCTTTCTTGCTTCTCATTGAAATAAGCAAATACAAAAACTGAAAAGGGTCCCAAGTCCCACAAATACAGTATCACAGTGTTCCCTCACTTAAGTAGTTTTATCTGTTTGGTTTCTTGTATTTGAAAAAACAAGGAGACTTTTGGTAGATCTCTCTTATTTGTCTTAAAAATAAGCATCTAAAGTCGGGTTCTCAGAACCTCCAGAATGTGCTCAAGTGTTCTAAAACCAAAGTTAAGAGAATGCACCTTGTGGCTAAGCAGACCTACACCTGCCTTTGACAGTTACGTGATCTTGGGCAAATCATTTAACTTCCTGGCTGTTTGTTCCCCTCATTTGTAAAATGCAGCACCCAGTGGTCATTGTGGTTGACCCCCCAACATCATTCCACTTTTGATGATTCATCTAAGATACTTGTTGCCATGCTGGCTCCTTGCCACTAACTGTTTCATGGATGGACAAGCCTGTGCTGCTTGGGGTCAACAAGATACAGCAGAGTGGCTGGTTCTGTTGGATGTGGACCAATAATTATGCTCCATTGCTGGTGGCCAATATCTCATGACCATGATGGTGATGAGCTTTAGGATGAAGCCAACATGTCCAGGGAGGTTGGAGACAAACTGACAGCTCTTTGATGATGCTCTTGAGGAGCTGATCAACCAGAAACCTTTCCTCTCTATTGACTTATGCTCATTACACAGTTAGTTTGACTTTCAGCAGAAAGCTCAGTAATTAGGGCAGAAACAATAGACCTATCTCATGGAGTTTTTCTGTAGGGATTAAAAGAAATAATACATGTAAAGCTCTTAGCTTTCTCTAGTGCCTAGGTGCACAGAAAATTCTCAGTTAAATGCACCTGTTGCTCTTGTTCTTCCAGCGAAGAAACCTGGGCAAATGTCAACTTCTCTTTGTTTGGGGGGAGGGGATCTCAGAAGAGGAACAGGATTTAAGCAAGATCTAACCTCTCAGTGACTCTTATCCCACTTGTAGTAGGAAAGTACTTAGGACTTTCTCATGTATGTGCCTTCTGACCTCACATTTTAATTATTAATCTTTTCTCCTCTGTTTGGGTATCCACTGATTTCTACTAGGTCTTCTTCTTCTTCCTCAACTTTTTACTCTGTTAAATGCCTTGATACGAAATGAAATGGAGTTAGTGGTAAAAGGATCAGTTAATGCCCTTTCTTTTTGCTCTAAGTTTTTAAAGAATTACAAGATGATCTCATCCAGCAGATGTAGACAGGGGTGTGGCTCATAGGTTCTTTGCTTCCTTGTGTCAGGAAGGAATGACATCTATTTGCTTCAAGGGTACAAAAATTTACATTACTAGGTACTTAGGGAATACCTGAGGACAAGTTTTATTCTGAAGGTGATGGGAAGACTGGGAGCATCAAGATGGCTTTCCTGAGAGTAAAATGGCCGGACCCTGGGAGTCAGAGGAAAGGGGCATTATGACTCCAAAAGCAGAATGAATTGCATTTCTGTGGGCTGAGTGGTCTGGACACATGACTGGTTCCAGTGGTGTGTAGATTTGCTGCTGTCTAAGGTGGTGGGGGGAGATTCGTGACCTATTCACATCTCTCTGACCAACACAAGTCATGGCCTCGGAAACTGGGACCCAGTCCTTGTGGCTGAGACTGCCATGACACCAGCAGTCACTTGCTCTTATGAGGATCACATAAACCTAAGCAATCTGGAATTCATTAGCAACCAACAAGAACTGCCATCAGAGGTCTCTCCACAAATTTCCTGAACCTCACAAGCCCTAGACGTCCTGGTATTCCACTAAGAAGGATACGGAAGCAAGAAAATATTAACTTTTGTGTGAACCTTGGCCATTGTAGCTTAGAGACAGATATGGTATATTTTCGAAATAGGAAGAGATGTTCCATTTTATGTACCTAAAATGGCAGAGGAAAATTCCTACATGATTCAGACTCCTAAGTTCGCCTGGCCATCTAGTATTTGATGCTCTGGTATCTCCAGGCCAGGCCTTTCCATTTCTGGACAACTACACATACTATTAGTTTTTATTGTTGTTGTTATTATTATTATTATTATTATTAGCTTCCTTTGTTATAAGGAGCCCCTGACTGTTAAAATAGTCAAAAAGAAAATATTGCTTTTTTTTTTTCTGTCCTTTTTTTCTGTTTTCATTTCTCTGTCAATTTATGAAGTAGACTTTAGGGTCAGATATTAGAAAGGCAAACCAGTTTTCTGCACATTAGGTAGTAAAAACAGTTATTACGCCATTAGTCACAGATTCCATCCAGAGTATCTCTCTACCTGACAAAGTGTTTAAAGAGGAAACACTTAGTGAAAGCTTTAAGAACAAAACGCATCTTAGTGAAGCCACCGTGGTGTGCCACGCATCAGAATATGGAGATTAAAGCTCTCATCAATTTTTCTCTATCACAAAACTGTCCTACTTGTCATTTTAAGAAACCAGCCTATCAAGCATATGCTTTGATCATTTATAATAGATTCTTTCTGACTGGTTGTCAACGTGGAAATTAAAATGCCTAGTTGAGAAAGCACAACAGGCACTTTGGTAGAAAAAGATTAAACATTTGTTCCAAATAATAAAGCTTTCTTTGCTAAGATAAATCAATTTAATATCATTAGGAACTTTGCTTTAGAAATCACATCCCACATCTCACGTTTAAATTAAGGTAAACTAACTGCGCTTAATACCTATGATGTGTTCTTCATCTTAGATTTGGACATTGGCTACGATATATCAATGTAGTCTATTTTGTCAGGATATTAAATGACTAGTAAAAGAACCATCCTGGAGGAGCTAAGCCCTTTACATACTTAATTTTTATTGTTAAAAATGATTACATCTTTTATCTTCTAACACGTTAAAAATGTGAAGGAAACAAGGTCAACAGACACAGCTGGGCATGTATGAAGTATAGTCCTTCATTAAGAGTAAGCCTGAAGTCATTTCCAAGAAGAATTGACTTTCTCCAGTCTAGTTCATGGGTAGTTTTGTTTTTTTGAATTTCCACACATTTTTATTCAAACAGAAATTTTTGTTTATTTGAATAAACATTTGTGCCACACATTAGGCACTTGGGACAATAAAATAGACAAAAATTCCTGCCCACATGAAGCTTGTTTATTCTGTCTGTGCCAGAAGGAATTTCTGTTTTTTAAATTCCAGTTTAGTTTACACGCAATGTTCTGGGCTCCTGGGTGGCTCAGTGGGTTAAGCCTTTGGCTCAGGTCAGGATCCCAGTGTCCTGGGACTGAGTCCCACATCAGGCTTCCTGCTCAGTGGGAGCCTGCTTCTCCTTCTCCTTCTGCCCTTCCTTCCTGCTTGTGCTCTCTCTCTCTCTCAAATAAATAAATAAAATCTTGAAAAAATATGCAGTGTTTTATTAGCTTCAGGTGTGCAATGTAGTGATTCAACACTTCTATCCATTATTCAGATAATTTTGGATTTAAAGCAGTGACCCTATGAAGGAAGTAAAAAATCAGTAAACCTATTCCTAAAGGTGTATTTACAAGAATTAAAAAGTGAAACCCCTGTTAGCTAGTTAATAGAATCATGTACTCTATAAATCTGTTTGACACAATCATCATGCATGTTACTTATCACCACTTTTTTCATTTCCTGATTGTAACCTAGCCCAAATGTTTCCAATCTCAGTCCTTACTTCCCCCGCCTGATTCACTAATGATAAAGACAAATTGAAATGCCTGTTGGGAGTATGTGAGCCTAAAGCGTGGAAGTGGTCATTAGAGAGAAATAAGGTAGCTCTCTATTTAAACAAGAACACAAAAAGACCAGATCAGTCACTGTGGACCATCACCAGATCCATCATTTTCCTTGCCATGGGCTAGATAGCGCATCTTCTCTTTTATGTCTTCACCCACATACTTTACTGTGTGTCTCCTCACTAATTGATAATAGAATTTCTTCTAACTTATTTATATTGAGTATTAAACCAAATGCAGCTAATGTAATAGCTGACATAGTTTTTGCAGTCTGGAAAAGGTCAAAGAAGAACTTACTTATTTATGATGGAGGGTCATGTTTTCCAAACCCTGCTCACCAAAGCACTAGTTCTCAAGCTAAGTGCTATGTGTTAAGAAGGATGCTTTCCATGGTCAATGTTTGAGGGACCCTATGGATGTATGTCCTCCTAGGGAAATCATATTACAGTGTCAAGACAAGTTTCCAACAGAGACATGAAACTTCTAGTAAATGAAATGACAAACTGATGGGATTAAATCTGTGTATGTGTGTGTGTGTGTGTGTACATACACACCCGAGGGGCTGTCTTTTTGACACTGCCTTAAATCTGTTAGGAATGTTAACAGACTCTTAAAGCCACACACTTGATTTGATCCCTGCCCCAGGCACTGTTTCACTTTGAGAATCCTTTCAGACTAGAGGGAATAGAAATGAGAAATAGTTAGAGTTTCCAACCCAGCATTTCCTCATCCCTGTATGGTCCCTTTAAATTCCCTTCTGATATCTAGTCTCTCTCACACCTTTTCAGCTAAAATAAGCCACCGGACTCTTCCCATATTCTCCCTGAAAATCATCTTTCCACGGCCCCGAAGGAGATTCCGTTTACTTTGTTCCTTCTACCTTTACACCAGAATCAGTTCTCCAGTTACTTCACTACTGAGTAACATGGGACACAATTTTCCCAACTTTCAATAAACATTGTCTCCACATTTTTCCAGCCTCTGCTAGCAGCTTCCTTGCTGTTTTTGTAACTGTCACTGACAATTTCATGACTATTATTTCTGCCCCTGCAAACGCTTGCTCTCGGGCTCCAGGGAGTCACCTTCTAGTCTCTGGAGGGCGGTAGTATTCCCGTCAAACTTTCAGCTTTCCGTCTTGGCTGGCCATTTGCTGGCTGATCTGGCTGCCTGTTTTCTTTGTCATGTATCCTTAGAATGAATCCCATCTTTTTTTGGTAAATGGACTATATAATTTATTGCCATAATTCATTGATATATTTGAAAATGAAAATAGACACTAATAATAATGATTCTCAGGTAACAGGCAAAAAGTGAGACCCTCTTAGGCAGAATAAGATGTGTGCTTACCACATTTTTAGGTAATCTGGGTTTTTTTTTCTCCTATGTGAACATTATAAACAGCTGAGAAGAACATTATGGACATACTAATACCTTCTTTTTTCACTTCAGTATATAAAGCTTCCTGATACATGGACACAGTTTAGAGCTAACTCAATTTTGAAAAACAATCCTAGCTCTGAATTTTGAATATCCGGTTGCAAATCTGATTAGGGTTTCCTATACATTTCAAGAAAATCTTGTATAATCTTGTGCCTCAATACTTTATCAAAAGTTTTGTTCGCAAGTAGTTAGGCAAATCAGGTTTTCACCTTTTTTACATATTGTATTTAATTGTGAGGAAATCCAGAGTTGATAAAAAAAAAAAGTGAACAAATTAAGCTCAGTGATGTTAATAAGATAAGAATGCATCATTTACTCCATTAATAATATACCCAAGGGGCACCTGCGTGGCTCAGTCGCTTAAGCCTCCAACTTGACTCTTGATTTTGGCTCAGGTCATGATCCCAGGGTCCTGGGATAGAGCCCGGCATTGGGCTCTCTGCTCAGTGGGGAGTCTGCTTGTCTCGCTCTCCCTCTTTTCTTCCCCCTGCTCATACACTCTTTCTCTCTCTCAAATAAATTGAAAAATCTTTAAAAATAAATAAATATACTACAGAAAATTAATTTTACCATTTGATTAACCTGACTTCCTCCCAGAAATCTGCAAATGCAAGAGTAGAAGATGGTACCATGCAGAAAGAAAGGCGTGATTCCATCCAAACGTCATTCTACCAGCATCCAGATGGCTCAGCAGAACATGAGAATTTCCTCTGTTTAGAGTCGAATCAGCCAGCAGAGAGTGGATTCTGTCTTCCCAGACCTCCCATGTGTGTACTGGGTGCTCAGAAGCCTATTCATTTTTTTAGAACTCTAGAAATCAAGACGTTCATTTATGGACCTTAACTTAGCGGAGGGGTTCCTAAAATGGCTGAATGCATCATGTCCATGGGATTCGTCTGCATTTCCATATTTTATTCTATGCCATTTGGTTGAAGCAGCTTCCATATTTGTCCGTGGCACTAGGAAATCTGTTGTACGACTCACCTTGTCTCACTGTGTCCAGGGTTAGGGAAGTAAATGCACCAGTTGCTTGATGTGCTGTGGGAAGGGATTTCTGCTGATTAGGCAGACTCTTCTTTTGAGAGACTCATTTCTATCCCAGGAGGTGACCTGGACACTGGGAAAAAAATAAATATGGAAGACCCTAGATTTAGGTACAAGTTGCTTTATGTGAAATACAGAGCTCCTCCCGCAGGGTGGTTCAGAATCTAGGATTTGAGAGTCAAGCAGAATCTGGAAAAGCAAGATTTCCATCTAGAACCCTTTGAATTTCATCCCTCAGTGTTTCTTTAAGGTTCTTAGCCACTCACAGTGTGTGGCCAATGTGCAGCCTCTTGGAAATGACATTAGACAGGATATTGAGATGAGGGCATCCATTACTTAACTACTTGGGGAACACTGACTCCAGTGACCAAGTACTATGTAAAATATTACGTTGGATGTAAGTCAAGGCACATGGGGAACTTTAAGGAGGTGAAGTGCAGGGAAGTATTGTTAAAGTTGCGTGCTCTATAAATGATCTTTGGCGTTCAACTCAATGATCTCAACATGTTGGCCATGTTTGGAGTTCTAAACTTTGAATGCATAGGGTAGCACGCTTTCCGAAAATAGAGAATTCAAGTCAAACCATTTCATACAGATTTTTATCTCTGCGAAATATAAATCAGTATTTTCTTTGTTTCCTCCCTAGAAGCATACTCCACGTGCAAACACACTTCACTCTTAAGAAATGTAATTATTTGCGCCATTATCTTTTTTCCTCTAGAAACTCATTTTCTTTTTCCAGTTAACAGTATAGAATTGCTGTGGGAGAGGCTCTGCCTCTGGGGTAAATGTTTTACAGACTTTGAATAAAATGGACCTTCTCGACAGCCCAGTGGATGTGGGCTCATCTGACTTCCCTCCTGGGGGGTTTCTGGCGAGACCTTGTGAGTCCTTTCACTGGACACATTTCATTTCCCTGAGTTTATTCAGGAGTCAGTCTTGGCTTATACGGATACCCTGCTAAGGTGGAACTGTGTCCTTCGGGTTTACTCTGCACAAGTTACAGTATCTCAGGCTTTGCTTTTTGCTGGGAACAAGATTGCAGGGGTGGTCTCCAAGGATTCAGGTCCTGGAAGGATTTGATAGGGGTTTCGACTTAAACTTACATGTTAACATGCAAACCAGAGGGCTTTCCGCCGCATGATGAACATTAAGATGATTCTTTTCGGACAGATCATTGTCAACTGTGAAAATGACCATGGATCAGGCAAGCCCAGAGTCAAAGGGAAATCAGAGCAGGCTCCATAATCATGACTAACATTCCCTCGATTGCAGTCACATATCTCACACACACATACACGCACGCACACGTGCACTCGCACTGACACACACTTTACATGCTGCCTTGTGCTTGACATAATCCACAAAGCCAAGAGGGATTCGGAGAGCCAACCTGTCTAACATCACAGCACAGTGAGTTGTTGAGCTGGGATTCAGGTCCAGGTCTCGCTGATTGAAAAGTCCAGATTTTTCCATCACTCCGTGCTCTCTCTCCGGACATCATGAAAAGGGAATTGTGAAGTCATCTAAGAAATCGTTTACCCCAAATCCTCCCTTCACTTTGAAATAATGGAAAATGGAAGCTCGGCCCAGGTGTCTCAGAGAGCCAAATCAAGACTCAGAAATGCTGAGCCACTACATAGTATCCCTTTACTAAGTGGGTGGGGGGGGCATGCAGGCAGAATTTCAGAATACATGGCATTTTTCTTGCCCAATAATTATTCTCAACGTTGCTGTATCCTCCACAGTTGCCTTCACACAGAGTAGTTCCCATTCCAAGATGAATGGGAAGTGCAACTGAGTGCAATTAAAATTATCATCACTCTGTGGGTGGGCTGTTGGAAACCCACCCCGTTATGCGTGCACCGTTGATGATTTTGCCCTCGGAATAATGGGGAGAACACTCAAATTGGAGACCCTAGAAAGGGTTTCAGGGTAGCCTCATGCAAAATCCTCCCAGTTTAGGTGAGGATGAGAGAGAGGCCCAGGGGAGCTCACTGTGGGGCTCCCTTCCTTTGAGTTGTCAGTGCTTTGGTTTGCCCTTCGATCTTCCACATCTGTTTCATGCCCTTGTCACCACACCGCCTTTCTTACCTTTAACGAAATTTACTTATTTTTATCTCTGCACAGGCACATCTAAACAAAGCAAAACACATGCACATCTAGCCGCACAAAGTGGGGGAAGTGGTCCTGAATAAAAAAAATAGAAACTATAGGGAAATACAGACGTGGTTTATGCGCCGGCTGGAAATCTCAGTGCAATATGGTTGCTGACCCCTGTTTCCCTTAGGAAAAGCCTCGTATTAGAGATATTACTTGAACTTGCTTTTGGCTTTCTGGCTTCTCTTTTCAGTATCCAGGAAACAGCTTCCAGCATTGATAATGGGATCTCAGGCTTTCTCATTCATTCATTCATTCATTCGTTTGTTTGTTCTTTCTTTCATTCATTCATTCATGCATTCTTTGATTTATTTCCACCAGCTTGTAGTTAAGGCATTTTCCTTTCACATAAAAAAAAAAAGTTCCCTAGTGTTCTAAAGCAATCTAAAAACATTATTTTAGGAAGGATGCCTAAGCCTAACCCATTCACCAACCCCTCATGGTTATAGAGCTCTTGGTTTTTTAGTGTCCATCCTTCCATCTCTGGCTGTCACACAAACTGCAGAACACACTGCACAACACACTTGCACACACACTTCCATCTCTGGCCGTCACACAACGTGCAGAAACAATTTTATCATGTCCGTCTTTCAGAGGACAGGTCATTTTTTTAATATTGACTTCTTTCTTTAAATGGAAAGGAATCCTCATGCCTTGGTCTTACCTAAAGGAGAAGGTCTTCAAAAAATTTAATAATAAATGGTATTTATTTATTACCATGAATGATGAGTTCCATCCTCCACTCATTTATGGCTAGTCCTTTCTGCGTCCATAGACTGTCTTTTCCTTACAGGTGGGCATCTTAGAAAGGAATATGAACCCCCTACCTTGTTGGTTGAATTGTCTTTTTATTTAAAAAATCTACAATAGGCCCATACGTGCCTCAGGCCCCCATCACGCTCATCCCCAAAGGACTCCTAAACCCTCATCTGCCCTGGTTCTTGCCAGCTCCAGCCCTGGCCCTTGCATTTCCCTGTCTCCTGCCTGTCGTTTTCTCTAGACTCTTATTATCTGCGATATGAAATGCTGTGCACTGATAGATATTGGCAGAACCTGGTTAAAATTCATTTCACATAGCTTGCTCTTACTTCAAAGGAACAAAGGCTTTCTTTTCTTTTTTTTTTCTTTCTTTCTCTTCTTGTCTTTCTGTCTTTCTTTCTTTCTTTTAATCCTAAGAACAGAAAACCACGTTATCTTTGTGGTGTTAAGCGTGAAACTGGGTCTTTGTTTGAAAAGCAACATCTGATGTTTCCTCTCTTTTCGACTCACACAACTGGGCCCTTCTGTATTACGCGTCCCCCGTACCCCAGCTTTGGGATTTTGTCGTGTCAGGAGCTGCTGACAGCTGACAGGCTGCCGTGTGAAGGCGGAGGCTTCTCCTCGCCAAATTTCTGAGCCTGCGAGGCAAAGAAAAGGCCTCTGTCTCAAACAGAGAGAGTATGTTTGCCTCAGTTCTCTGCTGCTTCCTGCAGCTGGTTATTTGTTGCAAGGGAGGGTGGTTCCGTCCAGCTCCAAGCACAGCTTTCTCTGGTCCCCACCTCGGAGCCCTCCGATCCCTCCACTCACCCGTGGCCACGTAGACGCTGGAAATGTGCTCCCCACATCCCAGTGAATTTCCAGTCAATTCTACATCCCAGGGGTTCAGCCTCTAAATAATAACTGAAAAGGTGATATTTGATTAAAACCTAAAAGCCCCGACACGTCCCAGCTGAAACATTTTGTACCGATTGGTGGGCGTGGGTTGGACTCAGCAACCAGAAGGAAGATGATAGAAACGAGTCATTGTTGGGGGTCGGCTGCTCAGCCCAGGGTGGTTCTGCCTTTTGTTCATGCCACAAGCTGCATTAATGTGGGTCAGTCGTGACGACACCACTAATGTCTGGCACATCAGAAGTGTGGACTCACTTATCACCATCTGTCATTTAAGGAGGTCTTGTATCAACTCCACTGCTGTCAACCTCATAAAAGACTTCATTTTTTGTACTTCGATTCTGGGACAGACCATGGAAGGAAGCATTCCTGGGGCATTTTTTGACAAAGCCTTTTTTTTTTTTTTTTTTTTTTTGCATTCCTACAAGAAAAAGATGGCATTCTGCCCGACTACACTGGCATGATGAATAATATGACCAAGCCACCCTATAATCCAGCCCAGGGCTGGACATTCTTAAAGAGAGCACTACTCAGCGTTGATCACTTTCTTTCCATCTGATTCTATGCAAAGCCGCCTGTGAAATCCTTGAAGCCAGATAAACAAACAGAATAAATAACAGGCTGCACTTAACGTGCTTCCAGAATTATAGGGTTTTGAGAGATGGCATGCTATCCTGCTAGAAGCCATAAAAATACCCCAGCTGTTTCATAGTGTGTAGGAAATATATTGGTTTTACATTTTATAATTTCAAACTCCGTTGTCAACAGGCAACTTATGGTACTTTATATTCCACTCATCACAGCCCACTGTAATTCCTCATGGCAGAGCAAAGTAAAATATATTCCTTGGTGCTGACACTACTTATTGTTTTTTGTCTCCTATAAATGATTTGTGGCCCTGCTTTGAATTTGGGTAAGAAAGTGCATTTCCAGAAGCTTTTATAAGAAACAGCAACATTCTGTAGCACAAGAGAGTCAGTCTCTTAGGAAACAGGAAAAGGCATTGGGCTTTTTCTCACGGGGCATTTGTGTTTTCTCCCGTTGCTTTCTGGCTGGGTCCTCTAGGCCTCTCCTGTCAGAGGAAGTCATCAGACAGCTGCTGAATCTGCTAATCCTTGCTTTAGTGCCCATCCACGAGCCTCTCCCCCAGGTAATTATTGTCAGCCCTCAACGGCATCCTCATAAGGTTGAGGTCAGAGGATCCCTTCCATTTTCATTTCATTGTTGATTCAAAGGCCATCCAGCGATAATTGTCAAGAGCCCGAGAAGGAGAAGAGGTTGGCCATTGTCCGGGAACCTTAGTAAGATGAGGAACTCTGTCCATTGGTTTTGAACACGTTACCCAAACATTGGCTGTCTGAGTCATAAAAGAGCCCAAAAAGGTTTGTTAAGAGGAGATCTGCCCTTCCCACCTTGAGGTAGTTTATCTTCATGGAACCTTTTCTTTTTGGATTTCTAACGCCATAACCTGCTTCGAGAGGGTTGTCCACTCAGGACTTCTGGTTGTGCGTTGAGAATGGCCTTGTGAGTTGTGGCTCCTAAACCACGTGGGCGGAGGTTCTGTCTGCTTCCGGGGGCCACTCTGACCGTCTCCAGGGATCTTCTGTGAAGAGGACACCCCTGCTTTCTTGAAATGGCTCCAAGTCGAGCCCGCTCAGCGTGAGCTTACTTTATTGCAATGTAGGGCACTCATGTGTATCTAATGACAGAAAATGTTACAGCAAAGAGGTACTAACACCAACAGCTGACCACGTTAGTAATAAAAATATGAATCACCATTAAAGTTTCCATAGGAAAAACATTTTTTTTAAGTTTCCTTAAAACCCTTCCATAGACAGAATTATTCTTAAGACAGTTTCAGTAATTGAGAATTGCAAAGAGTAGCACGCACCATTTTAAGCTTTTTGCAAATGTAGTTAATCCTCCACTGAACCTATGATGTGGGTATTATTGTTCATCCATTTTTACAGATAAAGGGATAAGACCCAGAGAGGTTAAGGAACTTGCTGGGGGCTACCCAGCTGGTAGTAGCAGAGCGGGGATTTAAACCCATGCGCTGAATGGGTAACTACCCTGAAATCTCAAGCACACTCCTCCCAAATGGGAGAATTACTGTGATAATTCTTTTGGACTCAGCAAATCACTTCATGTATCTTACTAATTTCCTGAAATTTCCTGATAAATGGCTCCTTATTTTTTTTTTTTTTTTTTTTTTTTTTTTACATCTTCATCTTTAGTAGTAAACTCCTCAGTGTCATTTCGGACAAAGTATCTCCCTGAAGTTAAGGGGTGCTTGTATTTGGAAAGCTGCCATTCCCTCTTAATGTGCCCAGAGTCACCTGGGATTTTTCTATGAGGGGAGGTGAGGGAGAGGTGGGGACGGGGGGGTGAATATCAAAGAAAAAAAGGACAGACCATGAAATTGAGCAATAGTTCCCATTCATCGTGACTTTACCAAATACTCCATCAACATTGTGTTTTTAAATCTGCCCTACAAATATTGGGGCTGTGGCGTGTTTTGCTCATCCTGAAACTAAGGAGAAAGCAAAGATATTTTCACGCAGCCGTCAATTCTGGAATCCAGTTTCAAACCCAGGTCTGTCTGCCTGTAGAGTCTAGACAGCCCCCCTTGCCCCGTAGCTCCACGTGACAGCAGCCAGGCAGGACCCCAGACACTCCCCACCCCGTAATCCCAGCATCATCTTGCAGTAAGACTGTAGGCTTGAGAGTTTGGTTTCAAATGCAGTGAAGAAGAGTGTACGGTATATGGTAGCCTTCTGTCTCCAGGGTGGGGAGTTAGATAGTCAGTCTTCTCGGGGCAGCATGTTCAAATTTATTTCATTAATCTGAAGTAAGCAACTCGTATTTTCACCCAACCTCATTTCCATTCATTCGGCTGCATTGAAGCCGGTCTCCGTGGTTGGCTTCTTCATTGTTCAGGGGAGATTTCATCAACTAATTGAAAAGAACATAGCTCTGTCCTCCGCAGAGCTAAATACATACAACAATTCCACCACCAATGCCAGACACATTATCAGTGTCCTGATCTTTGGCCTTTGATACTTTCAAGAGATGTCCCAGGGGAAATCTTTCACTAGAATGTTAATCTGTTGCTTCTCTGACCTTCTACACATGTACCACATCATTATTACAACCCACATGCTTCTCTTTTCACGCTGTCATTTTGACAATAGAACCATCGGCAATTCATCTTTAGACTAGATAGCTGGAACACAGTGCATACCAGTAAGTGAAATCAGATTGGCTAATGGTATTGTTTAAATGCAATAACATTTCTCTTCTGAAATCCACCCAGATTTCAAATGGTATGTCATTCCGGAGGGGGACGCTTGACAACAATTACCTACTGGTGATTCATCACAGGGTCCCACTGTGGGGATCTCTTTTCACCTTTTTTTTTTTTTTTCTGAACATGCTTAGGAAACATAAATTAGTCCCTGGATTGGATCGGTGTGGATTTACCAGTCAAGTTTCCTGTCTTTACTGTCTTTCTTCTTCTGTCTGGCAAATGTTTGCTTCATCTTCAGATTTACTGAAAGCGGTGTGGGGATCTGAGAGCATCTAGCAAGACCGAAAAGGCTTTTCTTTTAAGACTCTCCCCAAATGTCAAATGTCACCTCCTCGGGGAGGCCTTCTTTTCACCACTGTGCATAAAATAAACCTCGCTCCTATGACTATCTATCCTCTTTGTCCGTTTTTTTTTTTTTAAATACCTATCATCAGCTGCTATAGGATTTATTTATTCATTGGTTGATTATCCACCCCCCACCCCCCGCCAGAATGTGAGTTTCATGTTCCCTTCTCTGCAGTCTTCATTAGAGCTAGGACAGTGACTGGCTGGCGCACAGTAGGGGCTCCAAAAATCGGTATCTGTCACGTGATAACCAGTCTTCCACCTAGAACAGACGGGATGATGCTTTTGGAGGCCAGTAGCTGCAAATCTCACTGACACCCAGTAGGCATTTCTCTGTTTCAACCTTGTCATGAAGGCAGAGGAGAGACCATTACACACAAGTTACTGCTTGTTTGCAGCCCAGCCTGATCCACTGAAGTGTTTGAAAAATATATGGTGGGAAGGCTCTAGGCTGTTTTGTTTTACGGAGTCCTTTGCCGTACTGACCAGCGTTCTCAAGCATAGAGTGACTGAGGTTCAGTGACAAACATTATTCGTGTGAGATGCCAGGAAGTTCTGAGCCAAATAATCATAACTAAAGAGTCTTGTAAGGTCGGAGGAGGGTGTGTGTGTGTGTGCGTGTGTGTGTAGGTGTGTGTATGCATCACTGCACCTTCAAGCCCCTCCCTAGTTACCATCCATAGGTCTATAAACTGCCCTTACATACTGCTTCTGTCCCTTTGCAAACAACCCAATAAAAGCCGGCATTGTAAGCCCTGTTCACATAGGCTCATGGTAGAGGAAGCATTTTTGCAGGGTGCCTTGGTTGCCCGAAAGTGTTCCTTCTCCTTCCAAAAGTAACGTGACAAGTTGCACTTTTTGCAGAAGTGCTAGGGAGTGCTTCAGGATGTAGTCTGGTGGGAAGAGTATAAATGATTCATCTTCCTTGGATCCTCCATGAACCATAGTTTTTTCCTTTCCCTACTGAGAAAATGACCACTCTTCCTTTGCGGATGTGATAATTACTACACTGGCGTAATAGCCATTAAGGAGAGTTGCCATGGGAATCTGCTGTGTAGTCTTAAATGGTAGAGGAAATGGGCCAGGGAAGGAGTCACTCACAGGTGCGATTTTTGGTATTCTGATAATATTTAAAAGAATTTTCCATTTCCCTATCTATCTATCCACATACCTACCTCCTTTCCTCTCTACTCTTTTCTTCTGTGTTTCCCAGAACACTCCCTACCCTCTCCTCCAAATATTGGCTTGCATTTCTCATCAGGATTAATGTCTGATTCTTATTCTCATTGACTGGAGGTAGATACAAACAAAGGAAGGCAAAGAATGTCAGGAGAGGGAGGAAGGAGACGGCGGCTGTGAATTGTACTTTAAACATGTGATCCTCTAAAACAGAGGATTAAATGCTTGGGGGAGAAAAGATGATGTGAAACCACAGTCGGTGGGAGATCAAGAGGCTTCAAACAGCCCCCTTTCAGTGGGTGAGGCAGGTGTCCGGGTCCCCAGTGGAAAGGAAACCGATCACGTGACTAGAGTCAAATCCACAGGCTCCAAAAAGGACTTGCAACACTCGGAGTGGAGAGCTCGCACACATTTTGGCTTTCTCACCGTGGACGGCGAGGGTGACGGGGGTTTCTTTGAATGCCGAATTAAACAACGCGGCTGCTGCTTTCAAAGCATGTCAGTGGGAACAAGAAATGAACGCACAGAAGACCAGAACCTCAGCCGCAGGGAATTTCTTTGCGAGCAGGAGCTTGTTGTGCCCTTTCAAATCCGGCTACCATATGTACTTTGCAGCGTTACTGCTTTTCATCTTTATCGTCCGCTCCCTCTAAAGAAATTGGTAAAAGCGTCACGACAAATCCCAGAGCTGCTTCAACCTGCAGAGGCGGCTTCTAATTCCTAATTCATCTCAATGGAGATGGAATTGTTCAGATCAGCGTTTCACTCGAGGAAGAGAGAAATGAGAGAAGGTTGGCTCGAATTAGTCCTTCCAGAGGGAGGAGCGGAGATCCGTCAAGTTGTAGTTGGCACGCCAACCTTTGGGCGATGTGTCCACTGTTGTGTTATGCTCAGCAAAACACGGGACATGAAAACAATTTCCAAGCAGATAAAACAGCCTTCAAAGTTTGGAGGTTTGGGGGCGCCCGGGGGGTTCATTGGGTTAAGCCTCCGACTCTTGATTTTGGCTCAGTCACGATCTCGGGATCATGAAGTCAAGCCCCACTTGAGACCCACTCAGCGAGGGGTCTGTTTGTAGATTCTCTCTCTCCCTCTGCCCCTCTCCCTGGTGACATGTGCGTGCGCTCTCTCTCTCTCTCTCTCAAATAAATAAACAAAATCTTTAAATGAAAAATAAATAAGATTTTAAAAATAAAATTGGGAGTTTTAGTATGAGCACCTGAGGAGGCTGGAAAGACAGAAGCGAGACCAGAGTGCGATAAGAAAAACTGAAAATGGTCTGCATTATTAATTTATTCAGTGCTGTGCATCAAGCATGTTCTAGACTCCAGTCAGAGCTATGCTGATCAGCCACTTATGTGGTGAGTATCAGGGCAACTGTTTACCCTGCGTTGGCAGTTCAGGTGCCCCCCCCTCCAAGGCAAGCCTGATCCCTTCTTGTGGACCTTGGATCTCTCGCCACCCCCCTCCCCCCACCCGCCACCACCCTCCAGCTCCCTCTTCAGACACTATATCAGTTTCCTCTGGCCTCTCTAACTCATGACTACGACCCACACATTTTCTTACAGTTACGCAGGTCAAACGTCTGGAATGGGTCTTAGGGGACTCAACTCCAAATGCCCACAAAGCTCTATCCCTCTGAACTCCGCAGAAAGGCCGCTCCCAGGCCTTGGCTTCTGGCTGCATCACTCTGAGCTCCACGTCTGTGAGCGCATCTGTTCTGACTTGGATCCTTCCACCTCCCTCTTCTAGGGACCCTTGTGACCACGTGGTCCTCACCTCTGTGATCTGAGATGACCTTCCCTTTTGGAGTTCCCTAACTGAATCCTAGCTGAAAAATCCCTTTTGCTGCGTAGAGTAGCATAGGTACAAGGTCGCAGGGATTAGAGCGCGGATAATAATGACGGGTCACTACTCTGTTTACTCCAGGGACGAAACACCCAGATTTTTTTTTTTTCCATTTCTTCATCCATCTCTTGCTTTCTGTGCAGCTTTTGGCACAACCCTCCATTCCCCCAGCCACAACTATTTCGTCACAGAAACTGCTCTTCGCCATGTCACCTAGATTCTCCCCACTGCAGGATGAATCTGATGCATTTTAGGGCTTATTTTTCAACATACATATTTTCTTTGTACATTGATGACCATTCCTGCCTTCTTTTTACTAACTATAAGGCAGCTCTCATTATTTAATGTTTACTAAGCTCCAGGCACTGAACTGAACACTATAAACATTAATTCCCTCGATCTTTTCCACAGTCCGGCGAATTCAGCATTATTTTCCGCACTCTTGGTGGTTGAGACCAAGGCTTAGCATCTCAGGTCCCACATAGCACTTTCTAGCCTCTGTGCCTAACTCCCACTTCTCTGCCAAGTGAAACATCTAGACAACTGACTGGCCCCTGGGGGTCTTCATGGCTTGTCCCAACTCTCTTCTAATCCTTAACCCACAGAGAACTTAACCCACCACTCAACTGCAACCAGCCAGAAATATGGCAGTCAGTTGACATTGCTCCTTCTCTTCCTACATCCAGGAAGCCTCCAAGCTCTCTGGGTTCCATGGCCCAAATGTCCCTTGAACCTGTACCTTATCTCCAGTTTGATGGCTACCATCTTAGTTTTAGCTTGTTTTCATTCCTATTTTCTTGTGTTGCTTACTGAACTCGCTTCTAAATGATATTGTACCATGATGGTTCCCCCTGCCTTCTCTTCCAGCTTTTGCAAGTTTTTTCTGTACCTGGTCTCCAGAGTCATCTTAGGAAAATATTATTCTTGTCCTGTCATTTCCATACTTAATTGGTCTCATTCGTCTTCAAATCTTGCCTTCTCCTAGCCCTGTACCTCTTTCCACTCAGTCCCTCTGCTCCTCATACCCTCACCTCCTGTCTCTCCTCTTCCCCCCTCAACTCCCCCACCCAGTAAATGCAGAGCTAAATTAATCAGGTTAGGAATAAAATGAATGAGCATTAAGATAATTGTTTTCACACTCAGTAAAAAATAAAAAAACAACTTCAAGATGAATTTTTTTGGTAATTAGATAATTTGAAATAACAACACTGGGAAAGGTCTGGCAAGCATGCAACACTTATATGGGTTAAGTGAGTGTGACTTGGTTTTTCTTGCCTGAAAATCATTTGGTTGATACATACCAAGAGCCTTAAGGTGTACATTTGACCTTGTATTTCCACCTCCATGAATTTATCCTATGAAAATAATCAAGCAGTAAGTATGCAATTAAAGATGATATTCTTGAATATAAATCTTCATGCTCAAGAACATTTCAGCATTATTCATTAAGAGAAATTTAGAAACATGTCCAACAATAACCTAATGACTTAAAAATTAAAATATGTAATATGCCAAAATATTTTGTAGCCATTAGAAATCGTGTTTTCTGAAACATACCATAATACAATTTTAAATGGAAAAAGCAGAATTTTATGCCCCATAAAATACATATTTACATATATACACAGGAAGATAAATTGGGAAACAAGCCTCATAAATAGGTCATCGTGTTAACGTTAAGTCATTTGACTGTAGATTTGTGTTGGATTAAATCACTTTTTTAGTACTTTAAATTTTCTGTTCAAGGGTTAGGGATGGGGGATGGATAAACACAGAGAGTTTTAAATCAGTAAAAATACTCTACGTGAAACTGTCATGGTGGTAGCCTTTCCTTCCTACATTCACGCAAATCCTTAGAATGTGCATCAAGAAGGAACCCTAATGAAAACTCCAGCATTTGAGGTGACTGTGATGTCTCATTGCAGGTTCATCATTCATCATGGACATGCACCTGTGGTGGGGGGGGGGGTGTTCCATGTGTGAAAGGCTGTGCATATGTAGGGGTTGGGGGTCCTGTGGGAAATCTCTGTACCTTCCTCTCATTCTTGCTGGGAACCTAAAACTAGTCTTCAAAAGCTGACTCTTTTAAGAAATTCTTTTTCTCTCTACTTTACAGTGTGTGAGCATGAACTTTGGAGACAGTCTGGATTCAGATTCCCATCCTAATTTCTCTTCTTACTCTGTGACCATGAGCAAGTCACATAACCCGTAAAACTCCATTTTCCCATCTGTGAATTGGAAAACATCAAAAGATGCATAATAATCCCACTGAGAGATTTTGAGTGTCAGAGTAATATCATCATGAACATCCTATTGTAGTGTCCAACACAGCATAAACACCCATCTGACTTACAGCATTACCGTCTGTGAGACCACAGAGAAAGTTATTTAGTGACTGTGGATCGCGGTGAGTCCTTCTGGAATGAATGCATAGTGCACAGTTGAAGACATAGTACCTCCCACTCAGTTCATAAATGGTAGATGTGAATGACAGTACAGGGGTTTTGAGCTTAGGTTTTGGCATCCAAAATTAACATAGCAAGGGTCAAATCCTAGATTTGAGACTGGCAAAAAAATAAATGCGGGGCGTTTTAGCTTCAGTTTCTTGTCCTGAATGGGTGCAGTATCCCTTTTAGAAGGTGACTGTGAGGATAAAATGTACATTGTATAAATGTATGGCGTTCTTAACGTAGTCCCTGAGTAAGTCAGTCCTTAAAAACTATGGTTAGCCTTCAAATGACTGAATGAATCCAAATTAACTTTCTGTAAAATTTTCATGATGTTTTCTAGTGAATTATAAATGACAGAGAGAATTCATAATTGATGATGCATTGGAGGTTAGCCAAACAACAAAAAATGCCCTAGAATAAAAGCGAGGAAATCAATCTGTGAGCTCAGAGAAGTTACTCATAAAGAATTGGGGAGGGGGGGAGGGAGCGGAACACTCAAAAGCATGATTCACTAAAGCTAAAGAAGTGGATTGTTCAATAAAAACATACCTAGCAAGTGGCCATTCAAGGTCAACACTACTTTTAAATCGTTTCCATTTATGGATTGCTTCCCACAACAAAGTTGCTGAAAAGCTCATCAAATGGATCTTGTGTATCTCCAGGTTGATGTGAGACATGTGGTGAGAGACTAATAAATTGGCACCTCTTACATCCTATTTTCTTTGAGTATTCACACACCCTTGTTTTAGGGACGGTAGGAGAAAATGATTTTTTTTCATTAACGAAAACTGCGTATAAACAGAGTTGCTTACTGACTTCACGACCTGCAGAAAGGCAGCGGAAAGAAAAATGAGACCCCCCAAAAAAGGGACCCCAAAATATATTTCCCCATTTTCTGTAGTTCCCTCTTTTTTTTTTCCTTGCAATTTTCTAGGTGAGACAGTATCTTGGGGGCAAATTAAGGGATTTGACATTTAGATAATTAGACTAAATCACTTATTTTTGGTAAGCAAAACAACATGCATTACTGATTTTTGAGTTCAGTTGACAGCAAGTGCCTGTGAGATTCACAAAAGTACTCAAAAGACAGGTTGACACCAGTGAGGGGTTAAACCAATTTACATTTAGCTGATTTATTACAGTGATACTTTAGGTCCCCTTCTTGATCTCCATCCTCGGGTGGATACCCAGCATGCCTTCCCATTAATTTGGCTTTGAATTCCACTCCAAAATCTGCGAGTTGTTGAAACAGGATGAAAAAATATTCCAGGATGTGCCTCTTCTAGGGAAAGCAATTCTGAAGATAACACTTCACAGGAAATTCCTGCCATTGGGTGATCACACAGTACTGCGGGTTAATTGGCAGGAAGGCATTGGAGAGGCAGTGACTTTTATGGTGAGCGCAGTAATTAGGCTGGGTTGGTTGCCCCTCCACTGAGCACTGAGATGGAGTCCTCTGAATCCGTGGTGTTTTCTTTCTTTCTCCCAAAGCTGAGTAGCTGAGTAGAAACTCTTCCCAAATGGCGGAAGAACACTCCTCATTCTTCTGACCATGTGCACTTTGGTTGGCTGTGTTTTCTGGGACCACTTTGTGTTGCTGAGGTGGTTGGGTGTAAGAATGAGAGAGGTTTTTTGTTGTTGTTCCTTTTTTTTTTTTTTTAAGATTTCTTTATTTATTATATATTATGGAAAAAGTGTGAGTGGGGAAGGGACAGAGGGGGAGAGAGAATCCTCAAGTAGACTCTCTGCTGAGTGTGGAGCCCAATGTGGGGCTCAGTCCCACCACCCCGAGATCATGACCTGAGCCAAACTCAAGAGTCGGACATTTAACTGACTGAACCACCCAGGTGCCCCAAGACTGAGAGGTTTGACATGAATTTCTATGATGAAAGATTACCAAGATGGAATATGCTAAGCTTGGAAGGAAAATACATCACTAGATAGATTTTCCTCTTATGCTCTTCCAAATGTTTAATAAAAGTTAGAATTTCTTCTCCAGGGCTTAAGTGCCTATATTGTATTCCTTTATATCAATGTGTTTGCCCTCACAGTTTCAGTTACCAGTTTGTACATTGGGAGGAAAATCAGGTTCGAAAGATTTCATGCTAATCTGTTGCAAACCATAGAATATCTTCTTAAAATGGGGAAAGTGGAAGGGAAGTGACAACACTCTAAAATGTGCTTCCTCATTCCCTGAACTCTTTTACCTCAGTCTGCTCTGAGCTGAAGTTCGTCCTCCACAGTTTCCTGTTGCTCAAGGAGATACATCATTTAGAAGGGAAAAAAAAAATATTACTGCTTGTAATGCAAAAGGTAAAGGGCATTGGAAAGTCAACTCAATTTTTACACCAGTGGATTCCAGTCGTGTTGATTTCCTACAGTCTGGTCAGACTCCATTTTAAAATATGCATTTCTAGAGGTGCCTGGGTGGCTCAGTGGGTTAAACCTCTGCCTTTGGCTCTCAGGTCATAATCTCAGGGTCCTGGGATCGAGCCCCACATCAGGCTCTCCGCTAAGCGAGGAGCCTGCTTCCCTCTCCCCCTCTGCCTGCCTCCCTGCTTGCTTGTGATCTCTCTGTCAAATAAATAAATAAAATCTTTTAAAAATAAATAAATAAATAAATATTTTTTTAAATATGCATTTCTAAAGAACCTTTCTGCCTTTCAAAACAATACATGAGTTAATATCATCTTGATTTACCTTTAATTGGCAGCTAGCCCTTTCACTTAGCCTGTGACCTGGATTGGGCAAACAGTTGACGAAGAGGGCATCAAGACCTGTAATTAACATTTCAGGGTCTTAAATAATGTTGTTGGCAGCAGGAAACACGCAGTATCTGTTCTTTTTTTGTGAACTAAGTCTAGATTTTTTGAGATTGGCAGGACTTTTTTGGGTTTTTTGTTGTTGTTGTTGTTTTCCATTCATTTTACTTTTCGATACTTTCAGGACTGGGGCAAGCTGCTGTAAATATGAAACATACAGGATCTCTTTTCTGGCAAGCTTCTTCCAGGGATAAGGGGAGAAAAATTGTGTACCCAGAGACTCTGTTCTGGGAGACAGTCCCTTTCCAGACAGAAAATGTGAATAAGATAGTGCCTTTGGGTCACCTCATACGGTTTTCTGATTTTTCCTCCAGTCTAAACAACTAAGGCTCTGTTGCCATTAAGCAGGATTTTCTGTTTTCTGTCTTTGATAAGTGATGCCACTGTAGGATTTGGTTTCTCAGTATCTTTGTAGGGCACTTTGATCCAGCTGGCCCATCCCCATGTGATTCTGCCGTTCTGTGGACTCCCTGGTACCCCCTCCCTTGCACACGACCATCACTACCCCTACTTCTGTGCTCCCCCACCTCCCACTAGTTCTGCCTCTGCTCTGGGAGGGAATCTGCGGCCTAACCCTAGTTCCTCATTGCTCAGTCCTGGGTCACATCCCCTGAGCTGATGCTCAGGGCTCTGTTCACACTTGGTGACAACATGAGTAATCTTTGCACTCGACCACGCAGACCTAAGCCCTCTCCAGAGGACTTGGGTAAGAAAGTTAGTTTAAAGGTGTCTGTTTGAACATGACCTCTATGACCTTAGGTCTCTTAACCAAGTACAGTAGGGCACTGTTCAGTTCATCCTAAACAACTCATCTTTTTTTCTGAACTCCATATTTTAATTCCTAAAGGAGGGGAAGGGTTTTCATTTCAGCATCATAAAATTATTATAGGAAAATGACAGTCCTTGAAACCAAAGATACCTGTGACAGATTATATTTTCCAAGTGGCCACAAAAGGAGCTCCCACCCCACGTGCTCTTCTGAAACCCTAAGGAGGTGGAGTCTAGCTACCCTGTCCTCGAAACTCATCAGGTTATGACTTCCTTATAACCAAAAGAATGGATGAAAATGACGCAATGGTTTCTGAGGTTGGGTCATAAACGACAGTGGTGTTTCTGTCTTGTTTGACAGAATACTAGTTTTTGACCCATTCTCACACCATGGAAACAAGCTAACAACCATGAGGTTTCATGCTCTTAGGGAATCCAACAGCCTGTGCAGAATAACCCCGTGGGGAAGGCCCTCAGCCTGCGTGATGAGAGGGGGATGCCAGACCTCAGCTCTTCGAGTTCCAGTCAAAATTCAGCCATCACCACAAGAACGACCACCATGCCCGAACTGCCCAGCTTAACCCTTCCAGAGTTTCCGATCCACAGAAATCACGAGAGACACTGTTTTAAGGCACTAAGTTTTAAGTTTTAGAATGATTCATTATGTGGCAATAGCTAAAAGGAACAAGGCTCTGTTTGCTCAGACTACCATAAAAAACCAGCACAACTTGGCTGGCTTAAATGACTGAAATTATTTCCTCACAGTTTTGGAGGCTGGAAGTCCAGGATGAAGTTTCTGGTTAATTTGGTGCCAGGTGAGGGCTCTCTTCCTGGCTTGCACATGGCCGCCTTCTCAGTCTGTCCTCACATGGCCTTGCCTCAGTGTGTGTGTGTGGTGGGGGAGCAGGGAGAGGGAAAGGGGGTGCAAGAGAGAGAGAAAGAAGGAAGAAAGACCCTTATGCCTTCCTTAATTAACCTTCATTACTTCTTAGAGATACCTTCTCCAAATACAGCCACCCTGGGGGATGGACTGTCAATAGGCAGATTTTCAGGAGAAACCCATGTGCAGCCCAGAACAACATCTGAGTTCAGATTCCGCTTCTCCCTCTGTAAAATATACTCAAACTGAGCAACTGGACACTGAGTAAACCTAGAAGAGAACATGCTAGGTAGTCTTTTGCCACTTCTCAGCTCAGCCAGAAAAAAGGAGGTCCCCCCCACACTTCCCTAAGCAGGGAGAAAAAGGACAGTCTGCTCTTCTGAGGTGGTAGAACTTGCTGTTTCAAAGCACAGAGGGAAAAAAAGAGTTCTTTTTCTTTTCTTTTCAAAGTGTGAGAATGTGTGTGTGTGTGTGGTGGTAGGGTCTCTGTGTGTAGGAGGTGTGTGTGTGTGTGTGTGTGTGTGTGTGTGTCTGTGTGTTGTATGTGATTGAAAAGGAAACACAAAAATACAGCCACTACATATTTTTGAGACATAGATGTAATTATGTTCCACCTCGTTCCTCTGGAAAAATCAGTTCATATATTTAGTATCCAAAGGACAAAATATGGGAAGTCAGAGAGTTCTTTGTCCAAGATAAGAATTTTCCAATACCTTTTCATGGAACAGTTAAATGCTAGACCTGTTAAACTAGAACATGTCAAAGCAGATCACATGTTTTTGGCTCCTGATCCATATCATTAAAAACACAAAACAGAGGGTGAGAGAGACATGAGGGAACTTTTGGGGGGGGTGGATATGTTTATTGTAAACATATTATCTTGATAATACACATGACTTGGTCATAGTATCACAGGTGTATGCATATGTCCAAATTAACTGTGTCCATTAAATGGGCAGTGTTGGTTTTAGTGTATCAAGTATGTATCAGTAGAGCTGCTAAGGAACAAGCAAGTCAGCGTTTCAAGCATCCTTTTCCTATTTCATGTACACGTTGAATCCTTTCCTATCAAGATGAGTTTTTGTCATTTTTCCTTTTATTCAGTGGTGAAAGCATGTTACAGACAGCTACCTAGGACCACCTAATCATGGTGTACACAGACTTAGCTGCTCATGGAAATGACTACGAACCATGCACACCAGAACACTCCACAGACTTGAATAACCCAATAAAGGAAAATGGCCGATAACCTCTTTGGTTGCGTACTTACCTAAAATAAGTAAAGGTCAGGAGATCTCTTTAACTTCTGAATATCTGGGTTCCCATCTGTCAGACGGAAAAATGCCTATCTACACTCTTCTTTCCTTCCAGTAAGAGTTTAATAAGTTACAGGAAGAACTTTTGACCACATTGTTTCAATAGATTATGCAAGCAAAATGTTTTAGTATTACTCAGTGACCAAACGACAGATGGTTGAGAACTTCGTATGTTGTTCAGGTAAAATCACTCCAGTGAACTGGCATTATCCGTATTTAATCATTCTTTCTAGTACCAACAGTCAAATGAAGAATGAAAAAAAGAAGAAAAACTTTAAACACGAGCAGTCATTTAGAGAACAACAACAAAAAAAATAAGTGAAAGAATAGAAAGTATTTGAAAAAAAAATCTAATAAACTACTGTTATCCAAAATACACAAAGAACTCTTACTGCTGAATAGTAAGAAACTAAATAGTCCCGTTTAAAAGTGGGCAGGATAGACACCTGGGTGGCTCAGTGGGTTAAGCATCTGCCTTCAGCTCAGGTCATGATCCCAGAGCCCACATCGGGCTCTCTGCTCATCGGGGAGTCTGCTTCTCTTTCTCCCTCTCCCTCTGTGCTTTCCCCACTCCTCAAATAAGCAAATAAAATCTTTGAAACAAAAAGTGGGCATGAGATCTGAGCAGGTGCCTCAGCAACAGTGATACATAAATGGCCAACGGCGTATGAAAAGATGTCCAGTATGTTGTTACTAGGGACTTAGAAATGAAAACAACAGTACGATACCATGATACATCTATTAAAATGGTTAAAATTCAGAGCATTTAAAATACTGACCACACCAAATGCTGGAGATACTGCAGGATGACAGAAACTCCTGTTTACTTCAGGGGGAGTGCAAAATCGAACAGCCACTCTGGAAGACAATTTGACGCTTTCTGACAGAGGTAAACATGCCATTCGATCCGCCAGGCATGCTTCTTCCTATTTCGACAAGAAAATGGAAAACTTAGATCCACACCAAAAACCTGTACTACGATGTTTATAGAAGCTCTATTCCAAATTGCCAAAACTTGGACGCAACAAGATGTCCTTCATTAGGTCAGTAGATTGTACATCTGTGCGATAGAGTATTATTTAGCTAAGGAAATAAGCTATTGAGCCATGAAAAGACATGGAGGAAATGTAAATGCTTACTGGTCAGTAAAATAAGTGAATATGAAAGGGTTACAAACTCTATGCTTCCAACTCTCAGACATCCTGGAAAAGGTCTAACTCTAGAGACAGTGAAATGACTGTGGTTGCCATGGGTGGGTGGGGAGACAGAGATGAAGAGGCAGAGCAAAAAGGATCTTTATGCCAGTGAAGAAATCCTGTACGATGATACGATGGTGGGTATATGTCATTATATACTTGTCAAAAGCCACAGAATGCACAACATTGAGAGCGAACCACGGTATCAACTTTGGACTTTGGGTGATAGTATTGTGACAGCGCGGTGGGGAGGCTGTGCCCGGGAATGGGGAGGAGGTAAGTGAAAAATCCTTGTACTTTCTACCCAGTTTTTCTGTTAAGCCTAAAACTGCTTTGAAAGTGGTCTCTTTATTAACACGAAGAAGCAGCAGCCACACGGACATGATGCCTAATTGCCTTATTCATTCCCGTGGCTGACTTCCTGGCTGCAGGAGGTGTGACTATCATTATCAACCTCATAGGAAAGCAGAAGAAGGAAGCATCACGCTGTGGTCACGAGGGGTTGTTATTTCCTCTCCCCCAGAAGCGCATTCTAAATTTAAATGTGTCCAGCTTTTTTTTTTTAGGAGGCTCGCGTCACCCTTTCCCTACACTAGATATTCAAAATACTTTCCGTGATTAAGCCCTTGAACATGGAGCTGCCGTTGTAGCACAAAGAAGTGATCATGGTAGGGGAGAGCACCTGGATGGCGCAGTTGGTTAAGCTTTTTTGGGGGCTCTTGGTTTTGTGAGGTCAGGAGTTTGAGCCCTGCGTCGGGCTCTTTGCTCAGGGAGGAGTCTCCTTGGAGTTTCTCTTTCCTTATGCTGCTCCTCCCCTTCTCTAAAATAAATAAAAAAGCAAATCTTTCAGAACCAAAAAAGAAGTAATAGCGGTAGAGTGAGGCAAGGAAGAAGGAAAGTGGACCATGAGTGAGTGGGGTTGCCCACCGACTGCCAGTTAGATCCAAACCATCCGCTTGAGAGTAAGCCGAGATTCACAGGGTTCGGTCCTGATGGCCCAGTTTGCTTCAGCATATTTCTCGGCCATAAAAAAGAATGAGATCTTGCCCTTTGCAACAACACGGATGTATCTAGAGGGTATGATGTGAAGAAAAATGTCTGTCAGAGAAAGACAAATACTGTATGATTTCACTCACGTGGCATTTAAGAAATGGAACAAAAGAACAAATTAAAAAAAGAAACAGCCAGACTCTGGGGGTGCCTGGGTGGCTTGGTTGGTTGAGTTGTGACTCTTGATTCCAGCTCAGGTCATGATCTTGGGGTCGTGAGATCAAGCCCCGTGTCAGGCTCTGCACTCTGCATGGATTCTATTTGAGAGTCTCTCTGTGCCCCTCCCCTACTGCTTGCATGTGCACTCACTCTCTCTCACGCTGTCTCTCGCAAACAAAACAAAACAAAACAAAAACAGCACAAAAAGACCTTAGACTCTTAAATGTAGAAAACAAATTGGCGGTTGCCATAGAGGAAGATGGGTAGGGGTGGAAGAAGTAGGTGAAGGGGATTAAGAATATTCTTACCGGGATGAGCCCTGCATAATGTGTAGAATTACTGAGTCACTATACTGTACACTTGAAACTAATATAACACTGTGTGTTAACTACACTTGAATAAAAAAAAAATTTAAATTTTAAGCCTATTTTACAAAAGCGTATTCCAGCCAGAACTCTTGTCCTCAAACACATTTGTTTACCTGGGGTAGAGGTCAGAGGGGATGCCTGAAGAAAATGAGTTTTTAAATACGGAAGATCATATATTAGAGCGTTATTAAAATATATCCATATGCATATCAATATGCAGTTGGAACTATTTATATGACTGCATGTATCTTTGTGACTTCATTGACTCCAGGCCACTCCTTTATTTAAAATTTAAAGCATTCAAGAAAAATCACATAAAAAAGGAAAAGTCTATTTACTGTAGGGATTCGTGTTATGTGTTGATATCTGACAGACTGTGTTTAGGGAGTGTTTAGGTGCAGAATTAAGTCCTGGGAAATGGTCATAAATTCTTAGACTGCACTCTCATTTTGTGGGGAGATTTGAGGGCAGGACTGTGTTCAGTCCCATAGTCACTCAAGTCTCTGTTCTGATAGACACACATGTACCCATCCATCCACTTGGCATGGGCTGTGTGATACTGGCTTCGGGCTCTGTGGAGCTCTTCAGGGCATCCCCATGTGATCTTTGTGTAGTTGTGGGAATTCTTGAAAATTTCAAAAGGAATGGCTCCTTGGGCTACAATCTCCATTAGTTCTGAGAGAGAATACAAAGTGGGTTATCCTCAGATCTTAAAACTCTACCTCTCCTGGTTTGGTAACCATACTTGAATGTGAATTAAATATCAAATAGTGTGATGAGTACATTATTTAACACAAACTGAGACTTCACTAGAAAACTCAAGACCGAGCTTTGGCTCAAGACAGGCGTCCTCTGCAGATCACCCCAGAAAGTCTTATGAGCCATAGGACAGAGAGGACGATCCATCAGTATAGGACTGGGTCCTGGTCAGTCTGGCTTCCCAGCCTACCTCCACCTTCTTTAACATCATGTGCTGAGATTAACTGACCATTTTGCTTCAGAATTCAGGAAAACCCCGGGAGGTATATGATCAAGAGATGTGGAACTGGCTCCATTTCTCTCACTAGAGCCTGTAACCTCTAAAGGACAAATCAAATGGCTAGTCAACAGTCTGTCTCAAAATTTGATACCACACAGCTTCTCGCAGTGGCTGCTGTGAGCATTTTTGTTCTGCAGTCCCGTTGCTGGCTTTCACAAAGCATGAATGGGAAAATAATGAGGAAGAAAAATAGTCTAATGTGGGGTGGCTTGTATCAGAACAAGGGCGCTGACAATAAGACATGGCGCACACCCGCCTCAGAGGGCCTGTCTGTAGGGGGGCCGGCCAGCGTGTTCTTTTTTAAGGGCAAAGATAAGGGGCCAGCTGTTGAGAAGCGAAAAAATGGTGAATTGAAGAAAAGGTTTGATATTTGAAAAGACTGATTGAAAGAAGGTCTGATAGGCTCTTGGAGGAATACATGAACCGCGTGTGTCGTAAGGGAGATAGGTCCACAGCCTCCTTGCTCTGTTTCCCATTTTCTTTCATCAGCAAGAAATCACTTCTGCTCCCCAAACACTTCTGCGCTAACATCAAGTTTTCATTCTCATTGGCCATGGGGATAGCACCATCTTTGATCTTCAACTTACTGAAGCAGCGACCTACTGTTCTACTTCAAAGTACGCTTTTGTGACTTAAGGGCATTTTAATAAAGAGTTCTCCAAAACCCAGTTGCATATCATCTGGAATAGTAAGGAGCTGTGTAGCTCATCAGGTGATATAATACCAGAATCATAAGGAAACTTATGTGAGGGGAAAAAATCGCCCTCAGTGTTAGAGGGAATAATAGCTGTGGAAACATGTATACCAGCTTTGTAAGGGGGACACGCTCCTTTGTCGTGTCCCTTCTGCTTACCCACGCGTCTGCTGCTTAGAAATCAAAGTTACACCCTCAAAATAGGATGGTGTGGGTTTGAAAGGCTTCCATTCTAAAGAATGTGTGAAAATGCAACTCAGAAAATTCTCCCACATGGATCTTTAACATGCGAAATGTCTGTAGTGTGGTAGAAGGAGTTTACGTCGAAAAAGAATCTCTTCTGTTACGGAATTGTTTGCAAACAAACATGTCTTCAAACCTGTCCATTTGGAGCTAAGAGAGAAATTGCCTTTTTTTTTTTTTTTTTTTCTTGACCTGGGCAGAGGAAGGAAGACGTTTCCTTAGGTATGAAAGACAGAAGCTCTCTTGCTGTGTTCATCTCAACCATCTGTTCATGAAGGGAGCACAAGTCCACGAAGTCTTGAAAGAAGCAGAGACAAGTCTTCTAGCTGAAGAAGTTCCTGGTAGCCAGATAATTCAAGTCTCAGTTGTGAAGCTGTTAAGCCAAGTTAAAAAACCTGGCAAGAGACACACGATTCAACAATACGTAGAAGGAAACGTTTTCGCTTTTCGGAAGATTGAGGGTTTGGTATTTGTATTTGGTCAAATATTTGAGAAAATGAGGTAATAGTTGGTGCCCTGGGGTGAAAGAAAGTATGTCCATGGCAAGCACAAGCAAGAAAATGGAGCCACAAGGTTCCGCTTTCGGTTAATTTCACCAAATGTTACTATTTTTATCATACTTACTTTTTTTTTAATTTTATTTTTTATAAACATATATTTTTTTCCCCAGGGGTACAGGTCTGTGAATTGCCAGGTTTACACACTTCACTGCACTCACCATAGCACATACCCTCCCCAATGTCCATAATAACCCCACTCCCCCAACCCCCCTCCCCCCAGCAACCCTCAGTTTGTTTTGTGAGATTAAGAGTCACTTATGGTTTATCTCCCTCCCAATCCCATCTTGCTTCATTTACTCTTCTCCTACCCCCTTAACCCCCATGTTGCATCTCCTCTCCCTCATATCAGGGAGATCATATGATAGTTGTCTTTCTCTGATTGACTTATTTCGCTAAGCATGATACCCTCTAGTTCCATCCACGTTGTCGCAAATGGCAAGATTTCATTTCTTTTGATGGCTGCATAGTATTCCATTGTGTATATATACCACATCTTCTTTATCCATTCGTCTGTTGATGGACATCTAGGTTCTTTCCATAGTTTGGCTATTGTAGACATTGCTGCTATAAACATGCGGGTGCACGTGCCCCTTCAGATCACTGCATTTGTATCTTTAGGGTAAATACCCAGCAGTGCAATTGCTGGGTCATAGGGTAGTTCTATTTTCAACATTTTGAGGAACCTCCATGCTGTTTTCCAGAGTGGTTGCACACAGCTTGCATTCCCACCAACAGTGTAGGAGGGTTCCCCTTTCTCCGCATCCTCGCCAGCATCTGTCATTTCCGGACTTGTTAATTTTAGCCATTCTGACTGGTGTGAGGTGGTATCTCATTGTGGTTTTGATTTGTATTTCCCTGATGCCGAGCGATATGGAGCACTTTTTCATGTGTCTGTTGGCCATCTGGATGTCTTCTTTGCAGAAATGGCTGTTCATGTCTTCTGCCCATTTCTTGATTGGATTATTTGTTCTTTGGGTGTTGAGTTTGCTAAGTTCTTTATAGATTCTGGACACTAGCCCTTTATCTGATATGTCGTTTGCAAATATCTTCTCCCATTCTGTCAGTTGTCTTTTGGTTTTGTTAACTGTTTCCTTTGCTGTGCAAAAGCTTTTGATCTTGATAAAATCCCAATAGTTCATTTTTGCCCTTGCTTCCCTTGCCTTTGGCAATGTTCCTAGGAAGATACTGCTGCGGCTGAGGTCAAAGAGGTTGCTGCCTGTGTTCTCCTCAAGGATTTGGATGGATTCCTTTCTCACATTGAGGTCCTTCATCCATTTTGAGTCTATTTTCATGTGTGGTGTAAGGAAATGATCCAATCCAAATGATTCATTTTTCTGCATGTGGCTATCCAATTTTCCCAACACCATTTATTGAAGAGGCTGTCTTTTTTCCATTGGACATTCTTTCCTGCTTTGTCGAAGATTAGTTGACCATAGAGTTGAGGGTCTATTTCTGGGCTCTCTATTCTGTTCCATTGATCTATGTGTCTGTTTTTGTGCCAGCACCATGCTGTCTTGATGATGACAGCTTTGTAATAGAGCTTGAAGTCTGGAATTGTGATGCCACCAACTTTGGCTTTCTTTTTCAATATTCCGTTGGCTATTCGTGGTCTTTTCTGGTTCCATATAAATTTTAGGATTATTTGTTCCATTTCCTTGAAAAAAATGGATGTTACTTTGATAGGAATTGCATTAAATGTGTAGATTGCTTTAGGTAGCATAGACATTTTCACAATATTTATTCTTCCAATCCAGGAGCATGGAACATTTTTCCATTTCTTTGTGTCTTCCTCAATTTCTTTCATGAGTACTTTATAGTTTTCTGTGTATAGATTCTTAGTCTCTTTGGTTAGGTTTATTCCTAGGTATCTTATAGTTTTGGGTGCAATTGTAAATGGGATTGACTCCTTAATTTCTCTTTCTTCTGTCTTGTTGTTGGTGTAGAGAAATGCAACTGATTTCTGTGCATTGATTTTATATCCTGACACTTTACTGAATTCCTGTACCAGTTCTAGCAGTTTTGGAGTGGAGTCTTTTGGGTTTTCCACATATAGTATCATATCATCTGCGAAGAGTGATAGTTTGACTTCTTCTTTGCCGATTTGGATGCCTTTAATTTCTTTTTGTTGTCTGATTGCTGAGGCTAGGACTTCTAGTACTATGTTGAATAGCAGTGGTGATAACGGACATCCCTGCCGTGTTCCTGACCTTAGCGGAAATGCTTTCAGTTTTTCTCCATTGAGAATGATATTTGCGATGGGTTTTTCATAGATGGCTTTGATAATATTGAGGTATGTGCCCTCTATCCCTACACTTTGAAGAGTTTTGATCAGGAAGGATGCTGTACTTTGTCAAATGCTTTTTCAGCATCTATTGAGAGTATCATATGGTTCTTGTTCTTTCTTTTATTGATGTGTTGTATCACATTGATTGATTTGCGGATGTTGAACCAACCTTGCAGCCCTGGAATAAATCCCACTTGGTCGTGGTGAATAATCCTTTTAATGTACTGTTGAATCCTACTGGCTAGTATTTTGGTGAGAATTTTTGCATCTGTGTTCATCAAGGATATTGGTC
The DNA here is from genome assembly GCF_010015895.1 of Lontra canadensis. Taxonomy (NCBI): domain Eukaryota; kingdom Metazoa; phylum Chordata; class Mammalia; order Carnivora; family Mustelidae; genus Lontra; species Lontra canadensis. The sequence goes on along the minus strand of NW_022630998.1, from coordinate 1,856,038 downwards.
TGTAGTTCTCTTTTTTGATGGGATCCTTGTCTGGTTTTGGGATCAAGGTGATGCTGGCCTCATAAAATGAGTTTGGAAGTTTTCCTTCCATTTCTATTTTTTGGAACAGTTTCAGGAGAATAGGAATTAGTTCTTCCTTAAATGTTTGGTAGAATTCCACCGGGAAGCCGTCTGGCCCTGGGCTTTTGTTTGTTTGGAGATTTTTGATGACTGTTTCAATCTCCTTACTGGTTATGGGTCTGTTCAGGCTTTCTATTTCTTCCTGGTTCAGTTGTGGTAGTTTATATGTCTCTAGGTCTGCATCCATTTCTTCCAGATTGTCAAATTTGTTGCCGTAGAGTTGCTCATAGTATGTTCTTATAATTGTCTGTATTTCTTTGGTGTTAGTTGTGATCTCTCCTCTTTCATTCATGATTTTATTTATTTGGGTCCTTTCTCTTTTTTTTTTTTTGTAAGACTTGCCCAGGGGTTTATCAATCTTATTAATTCTTTCAAAGAACCGGCTCCTAGTTTCGTTGATTTGTTCAATTGTTTTTTTTTTTTTTTTTTTTGTTTCTATTTCATTGATTTCTGCTCTGATCTTTATGATTTCTCTTCTCCTGCTGAGTTTAGGGTTTCTTTCTTGTTCTTTCTCCAGCTCCTTTAGGTGTAGGGTTAGGTTGTGTACCTGAGACCTTTCTTGTTTCTTGAGAAAGGCTTGTACCGCTATATATTTTCCTCTCAGGACTGCCTTTGTTGTGTCCCACAGATTTTGAACCGTTGTGTTTTCATTATCATTTGTTTCCATGAATTTTCTCAATTCTTCTTTAATTTCCTGGTTGACCCATTCATTCTTTAGAAGGATGCTGTTTAGTCTCCATGTATTTGGGTTCTTTCCAAATTTCCTCTTGTGATTGAGTTCTAGCTTCAGAGCATTGTGGTCTGAAAATATGCAGGGAATGATCCCAATCTTTTGATACCGGTTGAGACCTGATTTAGGACCGAGGATGTGATCTATTCTGGAGAACGTTCCATGGGCACTAGAGAAGAATGTGTATTCTGTTGCTTTGGGATGAAATGTTCTGAATATATCTGTGATATCCATCTGGTCCAGTGTGTCATTTAAGGCCTTTATTTCCTTGTTGATCTTTTGCTTGGATGATCTGTCCATTTCATTGAGGGGAGTGTTAAAGTCCCCTACTATTATTGTATTATTGTTGATGTGTTTCTTTGATTTTGTTATTAATTGGTTTATATAGTTGGCTGCTCCCCCGTTAGGGGCATAGATATTTAAAATTGTTAGATCTTCTTGTTGGACAGATCCTTTGAGTATGATATAGTGTCCTTCCTCGTCTCTTATTATAGTCTTTGGCTTAAAATCTAATTGATCTGATATAAGGACTGCCACTCCTGCTTTCTTCTGATGTCCATTAGCATGGTAAATTCTTTCCCACCCCCTCACTTTAAATCTGAAGGTGTCTTCGGGTTTAAAATGAGTTTCTTGTAGGCAACATATAGATGGGTTTTGTTTTTTTATCCATTCTGATACCCTGTGTCTTTTGATTGGGGCATTTAGCCCATTAACATTCAGGGTAACTATTGAGAGATATGAATTTAGTGCCATTGTATTGCCTGTAAGGTGACTGTTATTGTATATTGTTTCTGTTCCTTTCTGATCTACTAGTTTTAGGGTTTCTCTTTGCTTAGAGGACCCCTTTCAATATTTCCTGTAGAGCTGGTTTGTTGTTTGCAAATTCTTTCAGTTTTTGTTTGTCTGGAAGCTTTTAATCTCTCCTTCTATTTTCAATGATATCCTAGCTGGATATAGTATTCTTGGCTGCATGTTTTTCTCGTTTAGTACTCTGAATATATCATGCCAGCTCTTTCTGGCCTGCCAGGTCTCTGTGGATAAGTCTGCTGCCAATCTAATATTTTTACCATTGTATGTTACAGACTTCTTCTCCCGGGCTGCTTTCAGGATTTTCTCTTTGTCACTAAGACTTGTAAATTTGACTATTAGGTGACGGGGTGTGGACCTATTCTTATTGATTTTGAGTGGGGTTCTCTGAACCTCCTGGATTTTGATGCTTGTTCCCTTTGCCATATTGGGGAAATTCTCTCCAATAATTCTCTCCAATATACCTTCTGCTCCCCTCTCTCTTTCTTCTTCTTCTGGGATCCCAATTATTCTAATGTTGTTTCGTCTTATGGTGTCACTTATCTCTCGAATTCTGCCCTCGTGGTCCAGTAGCTGTTCATCCCTCTTTTGCTCAGCTTCTTTATTCTCTGTCATTTGGTCTTCTATATCGCTAATTCGTTCTTCTGCCTCATTTATCCTAGCAGTGAGAGCCTCCATTTTTTATTGCACCTCATTAATAGCTTTTTTTTATTTCAACTTGGTTAGATTTTAGTTCTTTTATTTCTCCAGAAAGGGCTTTTCTATCTCCCGAGAGGGTTTCTCTAATATCTTCCATGCCTTTTTCGAGCCTGGCTAGAACCTTGAGAATCGTCATTCTGAACTCTAGATCTGACATATTACCCATGTCTGTATTGATTAGGTCCCTAGCCTTTGGTACTGCCTCTTGTTCTTTTTTTTGTGGTGAATTTTTCCGCCTTGTCATTTTGTCCAGATAAGAGTATATGAAGAAACAAGTAAAATACTAAAAGGGTGGCAACAACCCCAGGAAAATATGCTTTAGCCAAATCAGAAGAGATCCCAAATCATG